>NW_009186853.1:12034-16759 GCF_000690835.1 Fulmarus glacialis
GTCTCCTGGTCACAAATCCAGTCTTGTAGAAGAGTTTCAAAAGCTGGAGTAAGTTCATAATGAGCACTAAGAGTTAGGAAGTGTTTGATGAATTTCCAGGCTTGAAAAGAGTCTAGTAAGAGCTAGCTTTTGTCTAACATAGCGCTTCCTGGAAGTGCACAAATCTGAAACTTCCACGGACATACAGCTTGGCAATTAAATTCCAAAAGCCTGTTAAAGAAGAGACACTGAAGTCCGTGTTAGTTTGGCAACCCATCAAAGACCTAACACTCCCATGATTCTGGGTTTCCTTTGTTCACGTCATCCTTCATTCTTACTTCTCTTTCTGGGCCTGAAGGAGGGGCACTTTTCTACCCAAGATTTTTAGGAATGTCTCACAGCACTGCAGCTTCTCTGATGCTAGCAGTCTTTTTACTGCACTGTTGCTGACTCAGTGCGATGGGTTAGAAAACATGGCAGGGCAGTCTGGATTGGTATGCCCTGTTATGCTTACAGTCACAGAGGTGTATATATGTCCAAGTGTCTTCTTGCCTGTTATTCAGCTATTTCCCAAGTCTTTTAAAGACCCCCACCCTCACCTCAACTAGCTAGCCCCTGGCCTTGCCCTAGAGCAGGGTAAGCTTTAGGCTGTTTCAGATTATCAGTCTGGTGTGAGCAGTTGTGAGCACCCCAACCACTGTCTGGTCTCCTTGGACCACCATCAATGCCTCCTAGTGAGAACTGCACTGAAATCCAGGCATCAGCAGTAAAAGACGCAAGTGAGTCATCTCCTGAAGCACTACTGATTTTACTTGGATGCTGCAGTTATAAGGATTTACTTTTAGGGCTCATCATTCACAAGGCTATTTCAGCCTCAGGGTGGGGAGCTGTGTCCAGATATCCTGTTAAGCCCATGTTCTCCTTCTGTCTCTACACCAGCTGCCTCTGTCATTCTCTGTCTGCCCCAAGAGATTCTGGCAGGACTGGACCCCAAAGCAGAGTCCCCATTCATGTCTCTTCCCAGGGAATGTGAGATACCAGTGCCTGCAATCCTTCCTTTCTGAGCAGGGCTGTCACCATTAGCCCTTTCCTCTGTTATGATTGACCTTAAACCCAGTGAAGGTGGGAGACTGAGTCCATTGTAGTGAACATAAAACTTCATGCTAATGTGTTCTTCAGTCCGTCACAGCAGAAATTCTTTACTGTAGATACATCTGAGGTGCAAGCCCAAGGCTTATGCACAGTCTGGAGTCCTGGGCTTGTATTTCAGTCTTTCAGCTTTCCAGAAGGGCTTTTAACAAAAAGGTCGCATGACTTGCATAAATGACTCACATGGAGGAGGCTCTGATTCCCTCTTGTTTATAGGTCTCACTTTCCCCAGAACTGAACTGTAGGTCACTTTATTTTTTAGTTACTTTGTGGGCATGTGTGGAGATGGAGCCAATGACTGCGGGGTAAGTGAAAATTCTTTCCATATATTTATTTAAAAAATGAAAAATGAATGCAATACCAGTAGAATATCCCAAACTGAGCACATGCTGAAGATGGGAGTGCTCTGCTTATTCACAGAGCAGCTCTACTGGCACCAGTACTGATTCAGGCCTTATCCCACAGTGTGGTCCTTACCATGCAAGAGCTGTCCTAGGCAGAGATTGTTGCAGTTTGTGGTCTCAAGGACTGATTAATTTCCTTCGCAAAAACCACCAGAGGATTCTCCAAATCCTCCAGTGGGGTTTCTGTCAACATCTTCAGTGTCCGGGGGTTTAGAAGACTAGGGTGAGGAGGAGTTTCCATGGGGAACAGCTGTAGCCCTACAAGGTTTTTGTAAATGCACATTTTAGAAGTGCAAGAAAGTTTCTTTTCCAAAAGGAAGGGTCCATGTTCAGGAGGGACCCATAACTCCCTTCTGGGCAGGTTCAGTTCACTCCATGACTTCACACATCCTTGTGGCAGTGAAAGCAATGCCGCCTAGGCAGTGAAGCACTCACTTGCCCTAACACAAAGTCCCAAGGATTCTCCTGGGAAAAGCAAGCAGAGAACCTAGACTGTCTACATAAAGTGTGACTGCGAATAAGTGCTGTCAAAGGAGGCAGAGCCAAACCTGTCTTCTGCAGCTGGTAGTGGATGGCTTTGGGGTCTGTGGAAAATGGACTTTCCCATGCTGACATCCCCATTCTTCTGGACCCGATGCCTCAAACAAATCCCACTGGAGGAACCTTTCGGGTGGAGCACATCCAGGGAGTGAAGAGGGACTGCTGTTCACAGAACGCATCCTGTAATAAGGGGTCACTTCTTGGCTGACATGTCAGTTGCTGTGTCTTCCTGGTTTGTGAGTGCTGAAGAAGAATGTGACTTTCAGGCTTTGAAAGTGGCGCATGCAGGGATATCACTGTCGGAGCAGGAGGCGTCTGTGGCTTCACCTTTCACATGCCGAACCCCCAGCATAGCATGTGTGCCAGAGCTAATCAGGTAAGCATGGATTTTTGTCTCCTATTTCATAAAGAAGACGTTTCCCACTCCTCTCAAATATTAGTGTTGAGTGTTACCACCAGGCTGGAATGTACATATGTAGAGGAAAAATAAATGTCTTTGACCTTGAAATTGCCATTTGCCCAGTTCCCATCTGAAATTCCTTTAAGATATATTAATTCCCTCAAAACTACAGGAGGAGGGCATCTACAGCTGAGTTTTATGTCATTAGCAGTATTTTAAATGCAAAAGAAATAGCAAAATGAACAACTCTCCATAAAGCTACATCAAATGTCCACCAGTCAACCTGTACATTACTGTTAGGTCCTGCCTCTGATACCCTATGCAAGCAAAACATTAGCATCTGTTATGCCAGGGTCCTGATTTTGCTTACTGGGGCCGATGAGTAACCAGGGAGAGTGCGTTACCCTCATTGGATACTATATGTTCACTGCAGGAGGAGAGGACTTGTTAATTTGAATTCACTGAGCAGCTGCTTGGCTTTGTATGTTTTTCCTTATATGGAGTTGTTATCTGCACTATTAATGTCAGCAGAGTAAGTTGTAGTCTTGGGAACATAGATGACTAGAATCAAGCCCTTTTGCTTGCAGCAGGATTTCTGCAAGTGAGGATTTTACTTTCATTCAGGCCAGATTTTATTTATTTCACCTCCCAGCAAGATACTGGCAGACTTCTCTACTTGTGACACGTGCCTTGTTTTTCAACAGTGTTTTGAGAAGACTGGCAACAGAAGCAGACCGATCACCTAATCGCTGTCCTTTATTCATGTCTTCACACAGGGAAGGCCGTGCTGCCCTCGTCACTTCTTTCTGCATGTTCAAGTACATGGCACTGTACAGCACCATTCAGTACCTTGGTGTTCTCCTACTGTACTGGGTATGTCTTGGGAACACGTTGGCTAGAACTGGATGAGCTACTACTCCCTTGTAGGAGAAACATGGCGTAAAAGCACCAATAAAACTAGGGTATGGAGCTTTACCTTTATCTGAGCTGCAAACTTCCGTGGTGTGATCATATGGTCCTCCTGTACCCTCAGCTGAAAACTGGAAAGATTCTTCCCATTAACTTCAGCTGGTGGGCTCAAGATCCAAGCTGGGCAAAAAGAAGTCTGAGATAATGAACAGTGTTTTGGATGAGGGCATATGTCTGTGAAAAGGGAGAATCTGGTGTAGGCATATGCTGTTGCAATTTATTCAGCATTTAAAACATGAATTAACTTGACAGTAAGCAAAATCCCCTGGAGAGCCTTAAACCACTTTTGCATGGCTTCTTCCCAAATAGAGAGGAGGGCTTTGCATTCAGAAGTCACCCAGCATTGAGAAAGCATGTCTCTTCAAATAGCCGCCTTTTTTATTGCATTGAGTGAACTGGAAGCGTTGTTAGTCCCAACAATGCACAAAATGAGAGTATTCACTGCAGGCCCAATGATGACGAATCTATTGGCAGGGTGGTGGATTTTGTGGTCCCCTTATCTGCTGGGTAGCATTTCAGAACAAACAGCAGAGCTTTAGCTCCATGAAAATAATACGGCTTTCTGGAGATGGTATAAGCAAGCCGACGGCAAATGTCTGATTTGTGATTTTTTTCTTTGTGTTCCTCTTTTCAGCAACTAAACTCCTTTGGGAATTACCAATTTTTGTTCCAAGATCTGGCTATTACCACTGTAATTGGTGTGACAAGTAAGCCCCTTAGTCATCCTATGTATTAATGAGAGAATGATCTCAAATATTTTTCACCTCCTTGGAAATGCATCATTCTATGTGCAGAAAGGAAGAAAAGAGAGACTACATAGAGTACAGGATGTTTAGATTAGTAGAGGAGGCGTCTTGTTTGAGAAAAGCTCTGAAATCAGATGGGTAATTCTTAGTGGTGCATTTGCTGAGCGTGTAGGTGGTTGATAACTGGGATGTTATCTCTGGAAGGAGTAAAAACAGACCTAATGCAGTGGAAAGTCTATTCAGGCTTTTTTCTGTTGACTTAGGAAGGCAGATGAAGAAGATACTTAAGGATCCATGCCCAAATGAAAAAGTGTAGGGATCAACTGTTTGGGGTCCAGCTTATATTTGAAGCTGTGTAGGCAGGAGGCACAAGAGGAAAGAAAGATGAAAATGGAGAAGAAAGAAATGACAGATGTCAGACACTACAGAGCAGGAAGCTGTAAGCCAAGAGTAAGAGAGGAAACTAGTACTGGAGGGGAAAGAGAAAGATAGGGTTGTTGAGACAGAGTAAGTGCAGGGAGAGGTTTAAAAGCAGGAA
>NW_009186853.1:16813-52626 GCF_000690835.1 Fulmarus glacialis
GGCATGAAAAGCATATGGCAAAAACACATAGCTGTCTTCCATCCCTGCTGGAACACAGACAACTGGAAAAGGCCTTGATTAAATCAAGCCTGAAAGAGTCAGCCACAATACCGGGTGCCAAAAGCTACCTTGCTGTAAGTAGCCCATTTGGAACACTGCATCAAGGCTTTCTATATAGCTCTTTCTCGACTCAAAGTCGAGATAACTTTGTTAAACCTAAGAATGGAGGAAAACCTGTTGTGTCAGCTAATGCATTCCTCTACCAGCTCAAATAACCAGACACTAGGTGCGTAGTCCAGCAGGATACACAGAACATGGGCAACAGAAAATCCCAAGCCACAGTTGACAAGTGACAGAAAGAGAAGAGGAGAGCTTGAGCCTATCCTTATATCCTTGGGCCTGACAGTAGCCAAATAAAATAAAAATCCAGTGTTTTATTTTCCAAAAATGCCTCATGATAGTCAGATGCCATTAATTAACCTCTTCTGTGGCCAATAAGATTTTGTAAGAAAACAACTCTCTATTTTGTACTTGATACAGTATTTGTATGTATTATAAAGAACATTATAGACTGTGAAAGGGCTCGCCATTGATAGCAGTCAGTAATATGCAGCAGCATTGCTTGTGTTTTGGACACACTGGTAAACATGTCTGTGCATGTTTCAGTGAGTTTCACAGGTGCCTATCCAAAGCTGGTTCCCTACAGGCCTCCTAGCCAACTCATCTCGCCCCCGTTGCTGCTCTCTGTTGTACTTAACATCCTCTTCAGCCTCAGCATGCAGATTTTCGGGTTTGTGGTGGTCCAGGAGCAGCCTTGGTATTCCAAGACTGATATACACAGGTAGGTCTTCTTGGGACTCTGGGTGACATAGGGCAGACCTAGTGGGAAGGTCTGCATGATACTATTGATCAGCTTAACTACAGGCCTGATCAGCATCTGCAGGCAGACCCTGTGCTTCCCCACAGGGTGCAAACACATTAACCAGTGTTGTCCACAGGTCCCTAAGCTGTCCAGCAAGTCTGTGCAGCACAGTGCAGGTAGTGAGAATGCTTCTGTTGAGCACAAAGAAGAGTATTGATTGCAGGGACAACCAGGGTATCCAAGTAGGTTTAAGCTCAGACTCTGCCAAGTTCAGCAAGCTCAACCCAGTGGGTAGGATTGAGGACATTACCAATAACCTACATCCCTGTGATAGCAAGAGCAAATAATGACTGTGAGGGAGGATTCCTGATAGTGGTAGTGGAAGCTGGGGGAAAAAATCAGGGCAGTGATAACTTGCTGACCAGAGTGATGCTCTTTTTCAGCGCCTGCCTCTCAATGAACAACCACATGGAGAATTCTTCTATTTCCAGCCTGGGGCTCCATGGGTTGAGAGATGGAGCCTATGGGCAAACGGACAATGGCTACAAGAGCTATGAAAACACCACAGTGTGGCTGCTAAGTACCATCAACTGCCTCATCGTAGCACTAGTGTTTTCCAAGGGAAAGCCTTTCAGGCAACCCATCTACACAAACTGTAAGTATGGGGAGAGAGGGAGAGATCTGTGAGTAAGTCAACTCAGGAGATCAATTCACTAGGGAAAAATTAAAACTTGACCAAAGTGATGCCAGCCAAAAAAGCAGGAGCCCAATATTAGATTTCTAAATGACTAAAGGCACTTTTTTCAGAAGTTTTAGTGCCGGTGGCATCCTGTAACCAGCAGCTCTCTGAGCTAGGCCCACACTTTGTGCTTCTGTACTGCTAAAAACTTGGCCCTGGCATTTGTATTTCTGAAGCAGACAAATGGAGTTTGATAAAAACTTGTAAGGAGTAGCAGGAAAGTGGTGTTGGCTGGCAGAAGCATCATATTACTTAAGGCAGCCTGAATAAGACCTCTCAAGAAGAACCAGAATTAGGTGGTCTCACTTTGCTTTAGTCTTTAGAATAACTCTGGAAGAGCCCTATGCCTGTCTCCCCAAAGCATGCTGGTTGAGCAGTATTTGAGAGAACTCATGTTCAGGGCA
Source organism: Fulmarus glacialis (assembly GCF_000690835.1). Lineage (NCBI taxonomy): Eukaryota > Metazoa > Chordata > Aves > Procellariiformes > Procellariidae > Fulmarus > Fulmarus glacialis. The sequence continues at coordinate 18,819 of NW_009186853.1, forward strand.
TTCTTTTGGGCCCACCTCAGAAGAAAACATACAATGAAATCTGCGCATTTGCAGAGGCCCTGTTTCCTATTCTAGAACCAGAGACATTTAGCATTTGCTAACTCTATGACTAGTAACTTCTTTAAAGAGGAAACATCAAAAGAGGCAATAACTTGAAGGGGCTGTAGTGAAGCCTAGTAGGTCTGTTCTGCCTCTGAAAGACTGTCATGTGAAGGGAAGATGAGCACATGTGATTGTGGCAGTTCTGGAAGTTGCAGTGACGTACAGGAGAGCTGTTCTTTTTCTCTGTGGGACAAATCCTGCAGCTGTCTCTCAGGCAAAGCTCTGTTCAGTTCTTTTTTGGCTGAAGAGTTAAATTAATGCTGCAGGTTTCATGGCTTTGCTGTTTTGTTATAGCAATAGTGAGGAGGGGGCATTCCTCCCAGATAGCAGAAGAGTAGGTCATCAGTCTCCCAGAACCAGGCAAAACCAGAGTGAGTGGCTGGGGAGCGAAGTGCATGCCAGCTGGAGAGAAAATTAATTTACTCATCATTGGAACATTTGCCTATGGATGCAGAGGGCAATAGATTCTCCATTATTTAGACTCTTTAGATCCTGATTGAGAGCAAAGTCTTGATATCACTGAAATTGAGGGCAGAGTTCCTAATCATATCAACAAGAGCAAGACTACATTCTGGACATTTTTCTGAATGACAGGAGACACTGAGCTCAGAGTGAGACTCACTGGAAGGCTCTCTCAGACAGAAGGCTCGCTCTCTTTTGGCATTTTATATCTGTGGCTACAAGGCTTGTCCCAGCCTCACATATATCGGCTTGACTGAGTAAAGCTGGGGTTTTACTCTGTTCATTTTTCTTTTGCTGAAAGTTCCTTCCTATCTCATGGATTTTTTTTTTTTTTTGACTGTTTGACACAGACAATGGTTACAATCTTCTGTAGTAAAGGCAAGCAGCTGAGATTGCTCATAAACCTGTAGTTTTATTTGCTTGTTCTTGTCCCTTTAGATGTGTTCATACTGGTGCTCATAGGGCAGCTGGGCATTTGCCTCTTCTTGGTGTTTGCTGATATTGATGATCTCTACTCTAAGATGGATGTGAGTATTGTTCCAAGGTGGGTTTTCTTCCTACTGCCAGTCCCATTATAAGTGCACTGGGATTGTTTTTAACAAAAGGCACAGACTTTTGCAGGGATACGTGGCATCTCTAAAGACAAATTAAATTTAAAGACATGGATTTTAGATGATGGGATTGAAGAACCTTCTGTAGATATGGTAGCTCCAAACTAAGATCTATGCATTCTGACACCTGGACAGCTACACATGTACGTTTGATTGTTTCAGCGCATTGTCCATGCAACAGAAGATGACATCACTAAGCTTACCATGCTTGGTACATTGGTGGCTTGATAGTTGTGAAGCCAGGAGAAGAAAGGGGCTAGGCTGTGCAAGTTTAAACTAAAGCACCATGCACTTGTGTTTCTCAGGCTGTGCTACTCTGCACACAGATCCTCTTGCACAGAAGATCTGCCAGTCGGCACTCACAGCAGCTCTCAGTTCTCAGTCCCCAGCATTTTCAGGCTCCCTGTTTAAATTTCAGACAGCCTGCAGTTTCCTAAGGCAGCATTTTGATTTAGAACAGTTGTAGAGAAAGACTAGTGGGGCTGTCATGGCAATAGAAGATCTGTCTTGATCCTTGATTCATAAATACCAATAGGGCTTGGCTTATTTAGTCTGGCAGAATGCAAGCTGGGAGTTGCCTTGTGCAAATCCATCCTAGGGGAAATGCAGGGGAAGGATAAGATCTACATCAGCCGTAGGACAGGGTTGTCAGTGGACCTGGCAATTAGTATGTTGAGGCTGGGAGATGTTAACCTCCTCCACTGTGACACCCTCACAGCCTTGTGCTAGGAGTCACAGGAACAAAACAAAAGCAACACACAGCTATTTTTTCAGTACATTTGTAATCAGAACGATGAAGTGTGGTGACTTTGAATAACAAGTATTGAACATGATGCTGCTTCCAGTCCTGTACCTTTGCGTGACAGTTAGCAAGTAGATTTAGAAATGGAAATAATGAAACATGGAAAGAGAAACATAGACAAGGGGAATGGACCTGGATTTTGAATGCCAAGCAGTCTAGCTAAAGCTGCCTCACCGCGTAACTGTTTCCAGAGCAGCAATTCAGCCGGCAGACCCAGTTAAAGAATCTGCCACGAGGTGGCACTTTAAAGCAAGTCTTAGTCCTGTTGTGGACTGTGGTGACACAGGACATTGTCAGCACTGCAGCTGTGAGGGGTTAAAATGCCCTTCGGGAGAACTGCAAAACTCCCAGGCTGTCTGGAGGGAATACATTGGATTTGCTGAGAAGAGAAAAGGAGGGAGTGGCAATAAAAGACTCTGCAATAGCCTAGCCCTGGAGAAACTGCTGATCCAAATTTTGGATCTGAACTGCATCTCCCAAATAAGTTGAGCTACAGCCAGAAAGCCAGTGCTGCCAGCTGTGAGAAGCTGGAGCTGGGTTTGGAGCTGAAATACTCAGACTTTGAACTATTTCCTGTATTAGAAAGAAAGAAAGCATTTAGATTTCCTGTTGCAGTTCTGGAGTATGGTTTTCTCTGCTGCATCATAAGTTTAAAAGCATCTTTATCAATAATTCCTCAAGACAAGTAGCAATATTGGCTCATCAGCAGTGTATGGCTTTTGATGACATCCTGGCTTTTGATGACACAAAGCTGGTGAAGGGTCTAGAGAACAAGTCCTATGAGGAGCGGCTGAGGGAACGGGGGTTGTTTAGCCTGGAGAAAAGGAGGCTCGGGGAGACCTTATTACTCTCTACAACTACCTGAAAGGAGGTTGTAGCAAAGCGGGTGTCGGTCTCTTTTCCTAAGTAACAAGCGATAGGGCGAGAGGAAATGTCTCAGGGTGCACCAGGGGAGCTTTAGATTGGATATTAGGAAAAATTTCTTCACTGAAAGGGTTATCAAGCACTGGAACAGGCTGCCCAGGGAAGTGATTGAGTGTAGACATGGCACAGTGGAGTTGGCAATGTTAGGTTTACAGTTGGACTCGATGATCTTAAGGTTCTTTTCCAACCTAAATGATTCTATGACACCAGCTCCCACCTAGTCTAGTATGCACACATGTTGAGCAGCTTCCTCTGCTTTTTTCCCAGCTCGTTTGCACCCCTACTACGTGGCGGATCTCCATGGTGATAATGCTTACAGTCACACTTGCTGTGTCCTTCCTTGTTGAGGTGAGCATGCTTCATTGAATGTACCTGTCAGCATTAACTGGAGCGACGAAAGGGTCAGGTCTCACTCTTTCTCTCTCCTCCTCAGCCCAGCTTGGGCGTATCTAGTAAAACAGGAGCCATTGCTGCTACCTCGCCCTTACTCTCTTTCCTCAAAGCCACACATCTGAATGATCAGATGTAAGGGAATGCAAGGCCCAACCACCTTTTCTTTCCTCTGATGAGTGGGATGTATCAGGCCCTGCCCCAGGCTAAAGAAATATGGGCAGTCTTTGGTGTTTTCTGCTCAGATCCTGAAGACTGTCAGGAGGAGCTGGTCTTGGTTTTCTGGTGGAGAGCTCTGGTGGAGCTAATATGAGAAGTGGTCAGTAAAAGCCTATTTAAGGGATGTGGATGAGCAGGATGAAGAGGGAAGACTGCTGTCCAGGTCCTCCAGAATCTTCCTTTTGCTCTTGCTTTTACAGGAAGCTGTCATCGAGAACAGACCCTTATGGCTGCTGCTGAAAAAGACTTTCCAGTACCACTCAAAAAGCCATTACAAGAGGCTGCAGCAAGTGTTGGAGCAGGACTCAGCCTGGCCACCTCTGAATGAAACTTTCTTCTCAGATTCTGTGGCAATATCAGTAGAGGGAAATATGGGAGGCCATAGCAATCCAACATTTGACAGCAATGAGGACGCACTCTGAAGGAAACTGCAGAGGACGCATGTCCGGGACAGTTGCAGTTGGCTGTAGAAGGACTATCTCAGAAATACAATAAAAGAGGAAGGACCGACCCATCACTGACCCCCCATTCTGAGACTAACCAGCTCTGGCTTATTTTTAAATTAACTGGAAGCAGAAAAGCTGGCTGCAGTAGCATAAAGCCACAACAGTGATTCTCCTGTCCCCTTGCCCATGTATGAATGGCTGCCAGCTGTAAATGGAACAGCTTGCTGAATATTGGCAAAGTATTCATGCTTGAAACACCCCATTGCTGCATCCCTTCTTGAACTGCATTATGCAGTCCATAAAGGTGGGGGCTTCTCCAGATGAGAAGTAGCTAATTCAGATACCAGCACTCCTCTGGGGAGATCCCGTTCAAGAAAAAAAGTAGAACTTGCTCCTGATAGAGGCAGCTGAACATAGGCAGGTCCTGGGATTCCTATAGCTCTCGGGGTTTCAGATACTGCTACCTGGTGTCTGGCATGTGTTGGGTTTTTTCCCCTTCTGGCAGTCCTTGGCTTTCTGGAGCTGGAAGGAGCTGCAAACAGCCAAAGCATTCTAGAAGCGTCCATTCCCAGCACCATTATGCTCTTCCCATGATGGGAACAATGCAGAGCTCTATTGCCAGCTCACTGCTACCAGGCAACCTGTTTGCCCTCTTCTCAATTTAAAACGTGGTTCTTGCATTTTCTGGGTGAAAAATCTATTGACCTAGAGAGCAGAATGATTTCATTGCTTAACAATTCTTTTTCGAGGGAGATATTTGTTTGGAATATCCATTTTAAAAAAGTAGAATGAAAACACATGATAATTGCAAATTACGATCTCATCCTGTGGGTCTACAAGGACATGCTGTCCCTTGTGGTGTGAGCTTCCTGTACTAGAGCTGATGCTGCACAGCTGGGCTGCCGCCTGGCATCAGCTCCTGGTTTACCAGTGCCAAAAGAAGCAGGCATTGAAGGGGTTACTACCCCCAAGGGCCTAAGGCCTGAATTAAAAGACAGGGAGCCAGCTAAGTCTCAGAATAATTTTACTAAATTCCGTGGCATGCTCTTAAGTTGAACCATCTGAGGTTTTGGCTCTGGCTTCCAACCATAATTGCACATGCTACACACCATGTGTCATTTGTCAACTCATATCCCTCACCTGTTAACCTTTGATGGTGACTTTTACTCATTCTGCTGTGCTGTTTCTGCCGTACAGAAATGCAATAGCACTGCACATTTCTGCAGGTTTTACCTACTCAGAAAAAGCAGCTTCTACCAGCGCATATTCTCTTAGCCCTTTGATGCTAGGCTGACTTCCTGCTCTCCGTATTTTGCAATCTCAGTCCCCAGCTGGGTAAAACAAGACAGTATCAGTCAGGGAGGCTTCGGACCAAGAAGAACACTTCCTTCTTTGGATAAGGTGTGTTGTATGTGGGTAAGGAGTTGTCCCCTCTGAACTGACTGCACAATTTGTTTTTCACAGCTGGAGCTTGCCAGCTGGACCCTGGATGGGTCTGAGGAGCACCTTGGGAGAACTTCAGTGCTGGGGACTCTATGTTCCCACTATGCGATGCTAAAGCACTTGTGCATTGCCACAGAAACCCAGAGAATCAGGCAGGTTGGGAGTCATGGTAAAGATTTCTTTGGTCTTCTAGAGTAAATAGTAGCTCTGGGAAACCAAGTGCAAATCGGAAGATATTATGGGTGGTTTTGATTCAACATGTCTGTACCAGAACAGTGTTTAAAAAGAATTTAGCATGAATCAAAAATAACTAATACTATTTTTCTAAAAAGAAAAAAAAAAACAAACCAAAAATGTTTCAACTTGAATAAAACATTTATTTGACTCAAAGCAATTTTTTTCCTATTTTAGATAAGTCTGACATAAGCAAATGGAGTACATACCTTCCTACCTACTGCAGCTTACCTGACCGTAAATACCTGCCACAAAGCCACACAACTTGACACAAACGAGAAATGTTCACGTTTATTCATAAAAGTGTCTCCAAAGTTAGGGTGAGTTCCCAGATTGCAGCAAAATCCATCAGAAAGTGAAGGCTCTATGCACTCCTTGCAGCTCCAGGAGACACCAAAGAGCAGGTTAGTGGAGTTATTTGTGCCATCCTCTGAGATACAGTAACATTTGCCTTGGAGACAAAATTCACTGTCCTATTTATGAACTCCCACACATAAGAAATATGTTGCTGCATGTGATAAACTGGCAGCTGCAGTAGCATTGCAGACTAGGCATGTAATTTATGTTTATGTCACAATTGACAATATAAAAGTATCAACTTGTGGCAAACCTGTGGCGCTTGTAGTGTCGACAAGATAAAGACCTGCTTGCCTGCTGCTGAAATACAGCCTTACCTGTAAGAGAACAGAATTCAGATGGGAGGTGATATTTAACCTCTGCCACTCTTTAAGATGTCAGTCTTGTGTTCCATCTTCCTATGCAAGTCCAATGTCTCCAGCCATACCGGGGGCACATTTTATCATCTTCCCTCAGTGGCATCAGCCACAGTTCAATCAGCAGAGCTATGCAGTGTGTCCTAGCTGCGTTGAACTGCTTATACAGCGTAACTGGCCATTGATGTGTTATGCACATCCTTGCTGCAGAAACCAGCTCGTATGCACACACCAAAGCCCCTGTGTTCTGCTCTGTCACCTCTGGTGGAACATCAGAAGTCCCAGTCCACATCCCAGTGCTGGACTGGTCCCCTCAAACTTGGACTGGGAATGTATTTAGGGTCAGGATGAGGAATAAGCAAAAATAAAAGCTTCAAGTGCGGTTAGTATTCATGTCTGCATTTTGCATTTTGAGGGTCTCTCTAATTTGAAAGGATCTTACACTTCTGGAAATCAGGATGGCAACAAGCAGCTTCCTGTCTGCACAGTCTGTCTGCCAGGCACCTGCTCCTTTTGCCCATCCTCACTTGTGCGTGCAAGAGAGGCAGCTACAATGTAAGCGCTCAGTTCTGTTTGAGCCTTGCTGCTTGGCACTCCCAGCTTGTAACACTGACAGAACAGTAGAGAAATAGAAATAAAACTTAGCCACTTAATGAAAAGAGTTGTTTTGTAGGGGTATTATAGGGGTGTTTTGCAAATTCCGAGGCTGCATAAGGGCAGAGTCAGATTGACAGCCCTGGATGTGGCTTCCACAGTCCCTGTCTGCAATCCAAGCTAAAGAATCCCCTAAAGGACTGAAGCTGCAGGCTCACTTTCTCCTGTGTGACTGGCAGTGGACACTGGTTGGAAAGACCCCCAGTGATCTTTGCCAGCAGATGCTGTCCATCCTGGTTACCTTTCTACAACTAAATCAAAGGGGCAGACTCCCTGGAGCACAGCCAATCCACTGAGCCATGCAGCCACTCGGAACAGCTAATTTCAAAATTTGATTTTCCTTGTAAAATACACTTGTCCTAGTTAATGAAAAAAGAAAACCACTTTTATTTTTGTCCTTCCCATTTATTTATTACTTGTTTATTTTGATACAGTCATCACAGTTTTTGTCTACTCATCAGCACTCTAGAGCTCAGCCTGCTTGGCAAAAGGAGGAACAAATGCAGACCCTTGCCAATAATAGCTGTAGGTGTACAATAATATTAACAAGCCAGAACCTTTTACAAGCCATACCAGCTTTCCACTCACATAGCACCTTTTGTCTAAGGAACTTGATGCACAACACAGCTCTTCAGGAGAATTACAGAGGAGGCTGTGGAGCCAAGTACCTGCAAGGATCAATGGGGGAAGGAAAGCACAAATAGCTGGTACCTGGACCACCCAGTTCAAGGAAAGGAAACAGAGAACTCATTTATCATATATTGTGGGTGTCTGGTGCCAACAACTGAATTTAGAGGACTCGCTACTTGCTCTTATGGCCTCTAAAGTCTTCATGTTGGAAAAATAGTCCTGGAGCATTCTGCACTAATATCCCCCACCAGACAGTGCTTAACCCCTCTACAGCCTTTGTCTAGTTTGTGGGCAGATGGCACGCAGCCCCCTAGGGTCATGCCTCGGGGCTGCATGATGGTTCAGTGCTCCATGAGCTAATTGCCAAATACATGCAAGGAATGGCGACACTCAAACACACCATCAGCCAAGCCAGGCTGTGTAAATTTTCTTCCTGGTTGGCTATCAACAGCGGGGACATGATTCCTATTCTAAGAAAGTAACCAAATGTCCTGTGTGTCTGAAATACAAAGCATATTTGTCCCTGCTCTGGAATGCCCTGTTTTCACAGTATCCCTTGTGGCCAGTGACCACTGGAGATGCTTGTCACTGACATAGCTTTGATTACTCAGTATAGGTCACTATAGGTAAAAGGGAGACAAGACACATCCATTCGTATGTCCTGTTTAAATCTAATCAATAAATCTCTTTGGTACTTCCTAGATGATTAGCAGGCAGGGTTAGAATACAAACTTCCCACCTTTCTGTGTAATTGTCCCAGCCTTTCACCTAGGTCACATGAGAGATCGCTCCAGGTAAAAAGAGCATCCTATTGCAGGAAGAGAGTGAGGCTGGAGAGAGAAAGAGGACATCAGGAGATCATAACAGGCTCTTTCTCCCAAACCTACAGATTACTTGGGAGGTGCTGGAAGCAATTCAGAGAACAAGAGACACATTTCTGTTATGCCTTACGTCCCTCTTGCACCCCACCCAAGGCCAGGTAAATCTTGATTTGATAGCTCCAAGCCATGAAAACCAGCAACGCTCCCTCAGCCATTCTTCAATGAACTAAGTTTTACTACTGCATGCAATCACCACACACGCACCAGCCAGTGTCTAACAGCTACTCTGAGCAGAACTGCCTGTTGCTGTAAAGCAGCAGAGCTCTGCAGAGGTCACCCCTGGGCACTACCAGCTGCCTTCTCTTCCTTGCTCTGAACCTCCAGCCTGCCACTCTGTTCCTCCTTGTGATCACTCTTACAAAGAGCCACTGCCCACTCACCGCTGACTCACATGAGAGCCTCAAGCTGCCTCTCCCGATGCTCTGTTATTGCTCTTGTTAAATCTTTACAGCCTTTCAGAGCACAAGTTGTACAGGAGCATCCCATCCTTTCGATATAGACTGCAGAGCAGGAAGTTGGACATGCCAGCCTATGGCTTGAGCCCAAGACTCTAAGCAAGACAGGCATTCATCAACCGGACCAGTCTTTCTGCCCCAGTGACTGGGTTGTTGTGAGGTTAGGCAAGCATACCATTCAGAAAAGAACATGAGGACATGTGGAATTACCCATGCAAGGCTTGGTAGCCACGTCCTTGTGACAGAGGCCCTCTGTAGGGCTGAAGGCACCATGGCACTGTCTCCAAAGTTTAGGGGTATTGGTATAGCACATGCCATGGGCTGATGATTGTCTTCCTCTGCCTGGAAGTTGTGCCAGAGGGAAAGGGCCCTGGACACTGACAGGATCCTCAGGAGAAATGGAGGACATCTCCAGGAACAGAACAGAAATGAGGCATCTTACATATGCATCCTTCTGCCCTGGAGGGCAGCTGGGATGAGCGGCTGATAACCAGCTTGTGGTCTGTTGTGTGGGCTGTGAACACTGGAGAATACGTTGTGTTGTTACATACCAGAGACACTAAATGCTTATTGTAGCTGCCTTTTAAACTTCTAAGGATAGGAGATTGCTCATTTGTATGGACCATGTTCTGCCTGATTAACTGTATACATTACACTGAATACAGCCCGACTTATTTGCTGAAATAAATATAAATTATAAATCTCTTTTTGCTTCTTTGGGGACAGAGGGTGCTATTTTACTGCTTTCTGTATATTGCCTGCTGGTTTCTTTATACTTCAAAAGAACCTTTTGGCATGGCTACAGCTTCACATTTCCTTACAGCTGAATGGGCACCCGGTACTTGAGCAAAAATAGAGCTTTATTAAGTGCACGAAGAAGGAAAAGGTCCTGAAGAGCAGTAAGGTGGGACATGCTCTGCACCAACATGGAGGAGAGTTCAGATTGTGAAAAGTGAGAGGATGAAAAAGGCAGGCAGCCCCAGCATATCCCTCTCCTGTCTCTGTGCCTCCTCCTGCCGTGGCTCTGGGCAGGGAGCTCTTTGCCCTCCGGATTTGCCTCACTCAGAATCTGCCAAGATCCCCTGTTCTTGACCAAGCAGCTGAAGAGGGACTGAAGCCATGTGTCTCCAGCAGCTATTCAAACCTGGAAGAGGTTTGGATTGCTCTCCGGAAGGGTTTCCTCTCCATAGCAGTCCAGCAAAGCTGGGCACACAGTCTTCTGGTTTGACTTGTCAGCTAGGAAGGCTGCAAATGCCTCTTGGCATAACCCCCTGTGCAAAATCAGGGGCCTTGCCTGGCATCTCAGGGAAATGGTGACAAAGGCAGGGCTCTGAACAACCTCTCCAGGGCTCTTACCTTACCCTTGCTGCTGTTCTCTTGCTCTCTGAAATATCTGTCTCTGCCATGCATCTTCAGTGCCTGCAAAAGCCAGGGCAGAGACCCAACAGACCCAAGCTGCCTTCCCCAACTGCACTGCAGCCTCTCTCCTCCACATAAGTCAGCGAGGTAGCCAGGAGAGGTACGTAGGTAAGATAACTAAGAGAAATATACAGCCAAGGTACCCAGCAAGGCAGCATGTGTTTTGGCTCCAGCTGCAGGAATTGCACACAAAATGCCCAGATCTCCTTGAGAAGCCCCTCAGTGATGCTGCCTTGGATGTCTCCCACCATGTTCCCCTGCATAACACACAGCCCTGCGGGTGCATGCTGGTGCTGAGGGCTTCCCCTGGGCTGAGCTCTGCAGCACTACCTGCCAGCCCTCTCCCCCCAGCCAGCATCGCCCCGGCAGCAGCTCAGGCTCCTTTGTTTCTTTGGGAGTGTGGCAATGGGGACAAGAGGATCTTCCTGCAAAGCAAGTCCCCCCATCACTGCCCTGGGCAGTGCTATGGAAAGGGGAAGAGAGAGGCTTTCAGGCAGGCTGTGATTCAGGTTTCTCTTGATTGTTGTCTTGTGGAGAGTGCCAAAACAGTGTGTCCTGGTAAGCTGAGAGGCTCAGAGCAGCGGGTGCTTCTGCCAGGTGAGCAGACCTGGGGGAAGGGACCAGGAGCCAGCAGCGATTCTGAGATGCCTTTATCCATCCATTTTCCTCAAGACAAAGCACCATGCCATGCCCTCTGTCAACTTTCAGCCCATCTGCATGCAGGTCCTAATGTTTTGTTTGCTTTGCTGGCGGGTGGCATGTTTTAGAGCAACTTCCCAGCTCTTTCTTCCCCATGTGTGCACAGCTGAAGGGGGTACTGCAGAGAGCAGCATGCTTCTCCACTGTGCAGAGCAGCACGCTTCCCCTGAGCTCACCAGGGATGAGTTAGCCCAGGGCTGGAGGCGCCTGACCATGTAAAAGCAGTGTCCTGTGTGGGCTGACCCACTGTCCTCTCCAGGATGCTGGATTAGTGCACAGGGGGTGTTGTGGTGGGACAGCTACGACACCTGATACCTGAACCATGCACAGTAGAAACCCAGCAAGTGTTTGAATCATTTTGGCTGTTACTGGAAAGTTCACTGTGCTTACCAACAGCATGTCTCATCCGTGTTTCTCAAGAGGTCAGGGCAAACCTGGATGACTTTTAAGTAAACTTGCCTTCTTGGCTCCACCACCTGCAGATGAAGTGAAGAATGCAGTCGTTAAGCCTGTGGTCTGTTTACATGCTCTAAAAATGTCAATCTCAGACATCTGGTAGGACTGCACTCAGATAACCTAACCTGTGAGATGGCTGGGGCACAGCGGATAGAGGTAGAACAAGGGCATTCAGGGTAAGAGGTCCAGGTGGTAACTGCTAGCAGTTGAACACTGGGAGAAAGGGTTTGAAATCAAAGCATGGCTTTGCTTTTCAATAGCTTTGTTCAGCTGTTCAATACAGCTAAGTTTTTTTAATAACTTGGTATCAGACACTCACCAGTGCTAGGAAAAAAACTGATCAGAGCCCAGGGAAGGAGAGAGAGGAGGGCAGAATGACGGGAACATCAGAAGAAATACAAAACCAGCAGAAAATACGCAAGAAAAAATACAGGAGAGACTGAAGAAATGTAAGTCCTGACAAACACTGCTGTGCAGGTGTCTCATTGCAGACTGGTTGGTCCTAGGAATAAATGGAATGGTCCTGGATCTGAATGCACAGACAGCCGTTGCCCCACTGCGATTAAGGTCTGGGCTGTGCTTTACTGAGCTTGGACAGGGATTCCTGCAGAAATCACAGGAGCATGAGGCTGGTGGGGACCCGGCATGGTTATGTGGTCCATTTCCCTGCTCTGAGGCAATATCTACCTATCCTTATATCATCCTTGGCAAATTATGTCCTGCTTTTCCTTAAAATCTTCTATTGCACAAGATTTCCCCCTGCCCTAGGTAGCCTGTTTGAGTATTGTACTGTCCTCTACGTTAGAAAATCTTCCTGAATATCTAACCTAACTCTGAAAATCTAATTGTTTAACAAGAAATTAGTTTGATTTCTCCTTGTCTCTAATAAGCATAGGAGAAAAAAAAATAGTTGACTGTCTTCTTTTGTGTATTGTAAGAGTTATTATGTTTCCCTTCAGCTTTCTCTTTTCTAGTTTAAACAAACTCAGTTACTCAACTTTTCTTCATGGGTCATGTTTTCCAAACTTCTCATCTCATTGTCATTTGGACTCTTGCCATTTAGGTCACACCTTCCTAGAGCCTGAATTCCAGCTTAGGTCTTGCTGACAGCGAGTCGAGTGGAATAATTTCCTCCCATCTTACAGATCTCATCGGCCTCCTGCTCCTGTGGCCCAGAATGACAGTCACATTTTTGGAAGAGGAAACTCAACCTGCAGTTAGCTACATCTCCTTCTCTGTCATACACCTGCTTGGCCACTACCTCCTCATTTTGTACTTGTTTCCTCTAGCTACGAAGTGCAGCATTTTACTGAATTTCATATGGTCATTTCAGACTATTTGGCCAGCATCGCAAAATCATGCTGCATTGTTTCTTTCCTCTGAAGCAGGCGCTTCCATCAGCTCAGCGTCATGAACACCTTTCAGTTGTCCTCTCCATCCTGTTATCCAAGCTGCTAACAAAAATATGAATATTTTGGGTCTCCTGGGATGGACAACAAACCACTGACACCTACTTAGGATTCAACCCTTCAGCCCATCATAAAAGAATCCTATTTCTCAGTATCTTCATATCTCAGGGGAGCTCTGTCAAAAGCCTAAATGGGCCACACTAGCTGCTTCTCTCTTGTTCCCTGGAGCATCTCCCTGTCAGAGAAGAAATGAGGTTGGTTTGATAGGATCTTCCTGTGACAGATCCATGTTAGTTGCTCCTTATCATTTTATTATCCCCTAGGTACTTACAAACGGACTGCTTAAGAGTTTTCTCTCACATCCGTCCGTGTATTCAAGTTGGGTTGACTGGCCTGTAATTCCCTGAGTCCTTCTTCTTTGCCTTTTCAGGTGCCGGCTCCACAGCTTGGTGAACTGGGGCTGGAGGTGTCCCACATAGCTTGAGGAGCACTTTGCAAGTGCAGGCGGTGGTGATAGTGGTGGGCATCCTGCTGCCCCACGCAGGGAAACTGCTGAGACTCCAGTCCAGAGACTGGAGGTCATATTCCTGTAAATGAAATGCACCTCGTCCTGGATGGTCAAAAGAGAGAGAACTAGTAACACCACCCAGCTAATGATATCTCTCTTGAGTTTCCTTCCCCTGGAGAGTTACAGGAGGCGTTGGCTGGTAGTAGGCTATCACCTACTTACAGTGGGTTGCACTTTATCTCTTTGTGTACAAGCCTTTTGCCACAAGAATGTCCACAAAGGACACAGCTGGACTTCGTGTAAGGGCCAGATACAAGACCCTTAGAAATGGGCACTGCTTCTGACAACCAGGGCGTGGAATGACTGCAAGTGTAGCACGTCCAGGGAGCTGCATGACAGTGGCTGATGTGCAGAACAGTGTGGTGGATGAGCTTACCGATGCCCTCTCAGAGGAGAGGTAGAGACAAAGGGGGGCTGTTTACTTATGTTGAAATCTGATTCAATTCAGGCTTTAGACAGTTCAAAATGACAATGCTTAAAAAAAAAAGAAAAATATGTATTTTTCCACCACCACCCTGATTTTTCAGGATTCTTCAGTGTTTGGTCCATGGACACAACTTGCTGTTTCATGGACACAACTTTGCATCCCCCAAAGATGGATCTGGTTGAACTATGCAGAGCCAGCCCCAGGTAGATTCAGGGTGCAGCAAAGTTACAACTGCTCTTTGGTCATCCTAGGCCAGACAGCCTGGGCTTTCCTTGCTCTGTTTCAAAGAGAAGAAACATGGATAAATGCTTTTATTTCCTTGATAGTCTGTCTAGTGAAAGGTGCTTCTCTCAGTTGTTGGAGCTCTTGCCAGGATGGAGCTGCAGATTGAGGGAGACTTAGAGGACTCCAGACATGCTGCACTGTATTCCTTGGGCATCGTTCTCTCTCCCACCTGGGGGAAGGAGAATTTGGAAGGATCCCTGATTTGCCATCACTGGGGAAATACACTGTGTGCAAAGACTGTGTCTCTTTATGGAGTTTAAATCCCCTAGTCTCATCAGTGATAAGGAATTGCTTCCCTGTGGCTGAGCCAAAAAGGGTGTGAGCAAACTCAGAGCCATTGTCTCTACTCACACAAACATGTACTTTATTCCAGGACAATAACGCAGCACATTTTTCCTGCCTGGATAAATGGTTATTTTCAGACTTTGTGACGGAAGGAGAATGGGGGAAGACAGAGCAATTTCAGGTTAATGCCTGAAAAATGTCTCTGACAACACTGAGAGCTGGGACACAAGAGACTGGAAGATGTGCAGTGGGGCTCCCAAGCCTGCCTGCCGCTCCTGTCCCTGCCAGGGGGACTGGTTGGAGCCCCCATCTCTCCCTGCCTTGCAGGGGTTCACCCTGCACGCTGTTCAAGGGTCCTGTGTCGCCCAGCTGGGCTTCTCCAAAGGAGTCATCCAGCCCCGTTGCTCTTTCCTTGTAACTCAGGCAGAATTTGAACCAAAGCTCGTGTTTGAGGTGATGCCCAGAGCTAGTGGGGAAGTTCAGACCGGATCCACACCTGAAAACCGCTGCTCCAGCATGCACCTCCGCTGCGCTGAAGCTAAGCCCAGGCCCGGACACTGTGATCTCCCCAGAGCAGATGCTTCTCTCTGACACGCTGGAGGTGGTTCCCGGCGCTAGGGTGGCTGCTCTGGGATCAGCTCTGCGTGGGGCTGCGGCACTTTCCCACCCTTCTCCTTGCCACGTGCCTCGATTTCCCTCCGAGCCCTGCGCAGAGCCATCACCCCGCACAGGATCGCAGGTGCCCTCCCTCCCTCGGCCACCAGAGCTCTGCTCCAGCCTGTCCCACCCCACGAGCGCGGCAAAGCCAGGAGGCAGAGAAAGGCTTACATAAGCCAGAGATTTAAGGGCTTTACACGTGAGGGTGGATTTTCCTCCCTCTCCTGGGAGCCTAATAAGAAGCGTGTGCACTGTGAGGCTTTCAAAGGCAGCAGAGAGGACCATGGTGAGAGCTGACTTTAACACTGGCCTGAGTTCAAGTCAGTAACTGCGTTCAACATTGCTTGACCCACCGACAAGGACATCCAGGACTGAAAACAGTGTGGTCAGATGGAGGAAAAGCCTTGGAAGGATCATTGTGTGCTCCTCAACAAGGATGAAGAAAATGAGCTGGTAAGGAGTGGGGGACCGCGCTGGGTTTTGGTTTCCTTGTGCACCTCTTTTCCCACATGCCCATTTTGGATAGGCCTCTGCTTCTTCTTCACCTTCACTCCCCATTCGGGTACTGTCTCTTCAACATAGCCTTGGTGAAGGCTTTGAGATTTCTGCAAAGTAAGGGCTAAGTGAGGAACATATTACTTCAATCCAGAAGCACGAAACATGGAAGAGACCTCTTTGCCCACCAGAAGCCATCTGGCCAGGGAGCAGTGTCCCTTTCCCCACTGTCTGTTCCACTGTCTTCTCCATCTTAATTGTGCGGATCTCTACTAATGGGTACACTTTCCCTTACCGGGTCATCATGTATCAGAAAGCAAGTCATAGGGAAAGTGCTTAGAAATGAGTTTTACCCTGGACAATTGTTTGAAGTAGTGAGTAAACCACTTCTCCTGAAATGCAAGGGTCTTGGCTGCTTAGCATGTCTAAGAAGATTGGGCAGATGACCAGAGTCTGCTGCAGTTCTCATGGCAGGAATCCCTTGTTTCTCAGTCTTTTACAGCAGCTTTTATGGAGCTGCTCTGTCCTTACAAGGGTTTTTTATTAATGTTAATTGAATCTACTTTCTGATTTTGATTGTAATTGATTATTGATCATGTGCAGCAGCCTGGAAGGGTTGCACTGAGTGCGTGCTTTGCAAACACAATGAGTTGAAAACTCTTCCTCTACCTGCTAACACGGAGTAATTACACAGAGTCTGGTGAGAGTGGGAGTAAGACTTTCTCCTCCAGACTTGTGTGCAAGGAAGCACTGGAACCCAGATATTTCTGTGGGCACAGAAATAGATGCGTCTGCACAGGTGTAAAATATAGTCCTGTCACTCCTGTATTTCCTAGAGATATATATGCAGTGCACGCACTGGAAGCACAGCAGCACGCTCCCCCAGGACAGGAGTCTCTGTCCTCTGCAAGCAGAGGCTGCTAGCAGGTACTTCCCAGCACCTCAGTGTCACTGTTTGCCCAACCTTGGGGACTGAGAAAAATGCCTCTGTCATGGGGATGCAGGTGCTCAGGGCATGCACAGGTGGGAGAGATCCTGCCCTGCAGAGCACACCTGCACCTCTGTATCAGGATTGCTTGCAGGGCTACTAATAGCAGTGGGGCTTCAGCTTCTCTGGTTGCCTTCAGTAAATATCTGCTGGGATTATGGCTGTTGCTCATATGAGCTAGGGAGCTCAGGCCAGTTGCAGCAGCCTGGATCCAGCTCAAAATGAAAAATCTGCTGTGGGAGACAGGTAAGGAGTCAGCTAGGGATCATCTGTGTCATACTGATTGCTACAGACAGTGTTCTTCAGGGGGTCACTAGCTGGCATGTGGATATGGCCCTCAATGCCTGCCTCTACTTGCATAAGAAGCAATGGGGATGCCAACTCCCTGATGAGGATGGAGGGCCAGAATGGATGGATGGGTGGAGTCAGGCTGTTGCCACAAGCAGCCTTTTAACTGGGAGCCTGTGCACCCTAGATGAGCTGCACCCACTTCCAGGAGACGCCTCCCTTACCCCATCCAGCCTGTGGCTGCAACCCTGCTGGCAGAGAAGCGCCCTGGCTCTGCCCCGGATGCTGCTGGCACAGCCTGCCTTCTGCAAGGGTGCCGGTGTCAGGCTGAGCGGTGTTTTTCATAATACATCTTCCCGCCGTCCTGTTTGCTGGAGCAGCCTTGCTTCCAGGTACTGCACTTCTTGGAAAACTCTTCTTACTGCAGACAGGCTCAGTGGGGTAAATCAGCCGTGAACGTGGGTTCCCTCAGCTCTGGCCTTCAGTGCTTCCTCCTAAGTACCGTGCAAATGCCCAGTGTGAATTCTCTGAGAACAGGCTGTGCAGTAGCACAGGCTGCCTTTGTACCTCGCCTGTGCAGAACGATCCCGTTGATCGGCCATGTGTTGCAGCTGTACGGGGACTGACTGCACCGGCCGAGGCCGTCTCTCTGGCCTGGGGGACTTGGGCTCCCGCCTGGCCCTGTGCTGGCCCAGCGGTGAGGACCTGGCACGACCCAGCTGTGCTGGGGTCCTGCAGCCTGCGGGAAGGGGCACCTCCCCAGCACCCTGCATGTCAGGAGCTCACAGCACTGCTCCACTTATTAAAACCAACCCTTTTAGACATGTACAGTGTGCTTCTATTGATTATCTTCCATCACGTCTAATGCATTTTTGGGTTCCTCAGTTGCTGTGCTTAGCATATAGCTGTGCGCTAGAGCCCCACTTTCTGGCAACAGCCCATGTTCGGCTCATGCTAGAAATCCCCAAATGCTCTCACTGGGCGACTCCCGGCCCTGCACTCACCCAGCCCTAATGCCACAGCTCTTCCGCAGCCTTCCCTTCGCCTTTGGCTGCAGATTTGATCCTCTAACATCCCTGTGGGGTGGTGGATGAGTTGTGGTCCCACACACCTCCTGTCATTCCAGCCACCCCCATAACAGGCTCCTTGTTTTCCAGGTCTGCATTTGGAGTGTATTTATAAAATTCTTGCTATGAAAAGGCAAGCAAATGAACATCTCCTTGAATTTCCTTAGTTGTGGACACTGTGGTTTGTCCTCCCACTCTGAAAACACCGTTTGTAGTTATTGATTTAAACTTCTGTGGCCTCTGAAGGAATAATATTTTCTATACAGCAGGGCTGCACATCTAAAAGCTACAGAGCTGGTTTGAAATGGATTTTGCTAACCTGGTATAAGGGCTGCATCATTATCTTTATTTCAGTTGAACTGCATTGATTTCAGCTTAGTTTATGTTGATTATGATCAGGGTTCAGATAAATCAAGTTAATTGCTCTCTTAAACCTAAATAGGTGCTTACTCCACTGCCTTTAAATCACTTGAAAATTATATTTGAAGTTGAACCAGTACAATTGTTTGTACAAGCTGTCTCCAAGGAGCTCTGCTTTGTTGCAAACTCTATCCTGTAAAGCACCAGTCATCCTTCTGGCATTTCTCTGGCATATGTTTCAAATGTGGGACTTCCTCATTTTTATTCTTTTTTTTATAATTTAAAACACCATTTCTTCCCCCTCCTCTCAAGCCATTGACATAAGCCATGTCAATAGGTTACACTATGCCACCACATTGCGTACTTTAGTTGGCAAGCTATTCTGGAAAAACATTCAGTGTAGTCACAAGAAGACGTACAAAAACATTTCCTTTTACTTACTACCTCTGCCTACGTCTGCAGGGTCACTTGATACCTCCTCAGGGGCAGGTGCCTCACGCACCCGCTGCCCGGTAGGTGGGTGGGTAATTATCTGTGGTCTGAGGTTTGAGGTTATCTGTTTTCTGAGGTTAGGTAATCTCACCTTGGTGATGGCACAGGATTGCTCCTGCAGCTCCTTGCACGGGCCTGCCCTGCAGCACCCACAGGCAGTGGGCAGCTGGCAGCATCTGTGCTGGTGCCAGAGCCACGGGCCAGGCGCGGGCAGGGCAGCACCGCAGCTGCTCCCCTGCGATGCTGCCGCTTCCTCCGCTTGCTTCTGAGCATGGGTGCTCTCCTGCCCTTGCCATCAGCCCTAGGGTGAAGTCGCAGGGATTGCCTGGAGCTGGGCTTTTTGGACTAGGGAAGAAAGCTGAGAAGTGCCCAGGAAGTGCCTTATATAGTGAAACAAATGGATCACCCAGGAATGGAGACACCTGATGCAAAGCAATAGATTTTTTTTTTTTCAGCAGTGCGTGCAACACAACAAATTAAATCTCTTTTTCTAGGTTTTCATCTCAGCCTTAAACCAAAATTCTGTTCCCAAATAAACTTTTATAC
Source organism: Fulmarus glacialis (assembly GCF_000690835.1). NCBI lineage: Eukaryota > Metazoa > Chordata > Aves > Procellariiformes > Procellariidae > Fulmarus > Fulmarus glacialis. The sequence goes on from NW_009186853.1 coordinate 38,226, forward strand.
AATCTGCCATAGCATGGGTGGCACAAAGCAAGCCCCATCGTGGGGGCTGCCTGGGTTCCTGCCTTGGTGCCTGTGGGGGAGCAGAAAGGGACAGACACAAGGCTGCTGAGGGGGTGGATGTAGGGCTGCAGGCAGGGCTGTTTGGTGCTAGCACTGCAGATAGAGAAGTATTATCATGATGGGTCAGCTGCAGTCTTGATGGTAAAAGCTCCAGACTGGAGTTAATTCTTCATTAATCCTGGGAGAGCTGATGTGAGAACGCTCCTCTGCCGGCAGCAGCCCAGCAGCATCCTCCTTTCAGCAGCTCTGCTGTATTCTTAACTATGTCGTATCAATCAGCAAACTCTCATTTCCAAAAATGACTTTGAGCAGTTTTGAGGGAAGGGTTCAGTCACCAGCCCTTCGTTTCAATACGCTTGGGCTTACTGATGAACAAACGCCAAGGTCAAACTTGTTAACAAAGAATGCTTTCTCTTTGCTGTACAGGAGATATTTGGCTACAAAACCCAAGGCTGCCGAAAAGCCTTGTGCATTGCTGGATACATCTTGTCCTGTGGGGCTCTGCTGCTGCTGTTTTACTGGAAGCCCGAGTGGGATGTGTGGGCAAACTGCATCCGCTGCAGCTTGGAAGAAGCAGACGTTGTTCTGCTCAGAACAACAGTAGGTGAACCCTCCTAGCTCATTGTTATTTGCAGAACCTATTGTTTTCACAGATAGGGCAGCCTGTCTCTCTTTGCATGATGTAGCAGGTTAATAACACTTTCCACTTTTGGAAGTGGAGCAGCGGGGATGAGTCAAACTTCAGAGGACCAACCATTTTTATTTGCAGAGTTTGAAATACTGTGTAAAAGACCATGTTTACACTACAAGAGTGCAGCTACTCTGCCTGAAAGCGGGGCACCAAGCCTGCTTCAGGCATTGCTGCTGCCCGCCCTCAGGCTCCAGCAGCTGCCCTCTGCCAATAACATGTGCTGTAAAACAGCTCTGCCTCCTCCCTTCCTCTATGTGCCTGGGGTGCAGCCAACTGGCTTCAGCAGAGGGATCGTCTTCAGAAGTTGTGGCTGTTAGTAGCCTTTCTGCTTTAAAGTTATTGGCGAATGCTGAGGAGATGGGTTTTGGACAGCTAGATTTCAGGCATTAGTTATATTCTAAGACTCCATGACTGTAAATTAAAACCTAACCCAATTCTAGTAGAGCAAATGCTTAAGACACTTAACGCTCAACATTGCAATGATATTCCCAAACTAAATGCACTCAAACCACTAAATGAGTAATCTATTGCTTATTGTAACTAGTTACATTAGACTAAACTGATTAAAGGACAATTCAATCTGACAAATGCATGTATAGCAATAAAGCTGAGTTGTTTTTTGGTTATGGATGTATAGCAAGTAACACAGCATTATAGGAGTTCTGTAGAGCAAAGTGGTGCTGAGGACTCAATGTCCACACCAGAAGTATTTCAGAAAGCTTTTACTTCCAACTAGCTCTAGTCTGATCCCATAGTCTGAATATCCATCCAGTAGCTATTGAAGGACATCTTCTGGTTTAATTTCATCTTCTCTGAAATTGCTCTGCAGCATGAATGAAAGCAAATGGAGATGATTGCGAGATTGACTTCGAAGTGCTTTACTGATTGGTACTAAAACACTGATACCAACATCCCTGTTACTATGGACTTATATTTGCTATGCTTGCAATGATGCCACAGTACTGTAGTTCTCTGGGAATCTCATATATACTTTCCAGATTCAGGAAACATTATCACAGACAACATACTGGGCTTGTCACTGAACTGCACTCTGTTTCTCTAGGATGAGTTTCAGAGATACACCCGGAAGAAGGTGACCTGGATTGATTTGTCCACATTGGCGCTACCTGTCAGCAGTAATTCAGATGGTCCTCTTGTAGCTGATAAAGACTCTGTCATAAACAGAGCTATAATGAAGCCACAGTTAAAGGTAAGTCCTCTATTAAATGGAGAAGAAAGATGGCAGGGAGGAGGTGGGTGAAAATAGGAGTCAAGGCACCTGGAGGCTCCGAAGAGTGCTCTGTCAGCATCTTCCTGCAAATCCTGTTTACATAAGCTCAAGTTTTCTCCTAAAACATGGGGAAGCATTTCTGTAACAGTGAAATGGTTTTCCCTTGAATGGCAAAAGGAATTTTTGCTATTTGGTCTTGCAGATGAGATGTATCCAGGTGCAGAAAATCCGTTATATTTGGGACTTCTCTGTAAAAGAATTCAAGAAAGTTGGGTGAGTGTCAACAGCCTGTTGCAAAACCCTTTGTGGTAGGGGACTCCCTTGTCTGAACTTTCTCCTGTTGTCCTAGATCATTAGAAGACAGCAACACATGTCACAGCATACGCCACAAGTTTGGAGCTGGCCTCACACGGGAAGAACAGAAGATCAGGTACGGTCTACGTATGAATAGAGGTATGAGCTAATTGTGACAGCGTGACCTAGCAATTCTTCCTTTCAAATTCATGTGAGTTTCTTGCTACTCACCTTAGTAGTAAGGCAGTGCAAACTGCTTGGGTGACACTTGGAAAGGTGCAAAATCATTATCCTTTACAGTCTATTGAGCTCATTATCTTCTCAGTGATGCCAGGATAAGTCTGGGGAAAACTCCACTGGTTCCACCTGGGGTTCAGGGCACAGCAAGCCGTGACTGGCTTCCTTTGCCATCATCTCCTTAAAAGCCCTCTGGAAAACTTATCACAGGGTTTAGCAGCAAACTGACGCTCTTTTCAAGCAAGGAAACAGTAAAATTCTGCCTCTGTGTAATTCCGCCTCGGATACAATAGCTTCCTTACAGGTTTATTTGTCCTGCTCAGCCATATGGTGCCCCCAGGACTTACTTTTTTTAGATAAGTGTTAATGTTATTTGAGCGCACAGTTTTCCACATGAAGTCTTACCCTATGTGACTAATATAACATGAGGAACTCCTCTCTACCTTCCTACAGGCAGCTGCTGTGTGGGCCTAATGCCATTGAAGTTGAAATTCGTCCTATTTGGAAATTACTTTTTAAAGAGGTCAGTAAGTTAGACTAGCACTTGGTGGGACAGGTTTGTAGTGTTTTGAAGACTTTACCTGGGCACACTAGGATGGGGTAATTTGTGCTTCATAGGCATAAGCCACGGAAGAAAGTTGGTGAACCTCTGTTATGGCTAGTAGCACACATTCCTGGCAGAAGGTTACAGGGAAGAATATAAAGCTAAGAGGATGCTTGGTGCTGCATACTTATAACAGCTAAGTGTTTCCCTTATGATGACGGTGTCCCTTCTTGGAGAGCAGTAGTGGAGGGGGCTGATGTCCTCCTTCTCTGCTGTAGGCCCTTATTCCTGACTGAACGTCTCCCATGAGCTGGGACATCTTGCCTCCTGACTGAGCAGCGATGTGCACCTGGAGTGCTCGTGCTTTCTGCAACTGCTAGGACCATAGCCACATCAGTAACTCTGTCCTTTCATGTAAGCTCTTGATAATGATCTGCATAGAAAATTTTATTGGTACAACTAAGGCACACTTGTTCCTCTTTACTAGCCTTGTTTTAGTAGTCCAAAGGTAGTACAAAGCATTGTACAAGCTTGCTTGTGGCCTCAATAGCAGTGTAAATCGGGAGCACGCTTTAGAATGGAGGAAAACATTTGCAAAATTCCTATGTTATAATTGCCTTGTTCACCTAGTAACTTCCTTTTCTCCTATGACATAGATGCAAGACAATTTTTTTCATGCATAAATAAGGACACACAGCAAGACTGTTTTTCCTCTACATCTTGTAGATAAGAGGAGAGACACGTATGGATGGTTACTTGCTGAGTTTGCATATAGAAATGCTGGACATATATCTCTGCAGACCTGTAGACAGAGGCTTTGCATACAGGATACTTTGCATACACAGATGTCATCTGTGCTCACTTTAGTGGATTATGGATGCTACATGAATGTCTTTAAAATGGAAAAGAGCTATGAATGCTGGGACTCCAAGCTAGCATGTGTCAGAACTTCAAGTGGAGTTTGTTTGAAACCCTACAAAATATATGAAAAGCTCCAGGGCTCCTGAAATTCATTGAATTTATGTTACCAACCTTTCAGTGCCCCCTGGAGATGGTTTTGAAGAGAACTCCAGTGTAGCACTCTAAAAAGTTTATTTAATTTGAACTTTGCACTTCCATCCAAGGCTGAAGCTTCATGTTTGAAATATTAATGGTTGTGCCTGGAGGCAGACTGGTCCTCATAAGCTTGTGGTATTTCAGTCCAGATACAGCTTCAGTGGCCGAAGACTGGCATCCTGATTTAGTGTCTGTCTCTTTGTCCTACTGAATGTCAAAGAAAGTATTAAATTTTCATTGAGGGACCAAATTTATCAGATGAATAATTCATTTCAGTTCCAATCTTTATGCAGAAAGCTCTTTCAGTGGCTATTTTAGTTATACCAGGTCTACAGAAAAGTCTGTCACTCCTTCAGACAAGCCAAGTGGTGGGAAAATCTCTGTAAAACTTCATTGAATTCTTTTGTTGTTAGCTAGATACCACAATAGCCAAAATTATATTCCCTGACTTCAATGGGGCTTGTTGCCTGTTTTAGCATAACACATCAAAGTGAGTGATGACTGGTATTGTGAGACTGACGCAATGTAGAGTAGTCAAAAGTATGGAAGTAGAAGGAAATCAAGCCTTCATTTTAGCTGTAGTCTAAGACTGCTTACTGATGGCCCCACAGACCCTTAGTTCTTCTTTACCATTTTTATTTTTCCAAATAAGTATCATATTCATAGTGACTTTCTTAAATCACAAGTATTAAAGACATTTACTGTAATTTGGTCTTTTTTTTTTTCACATTTGGGTAGTATCTCCTATATAGCAATTACTTAATATCAGAAATGTTAAGGCCACCTTGTTAGATGGCTACAGTGGGAAAACAACTGACTTACAGTCACTTAAGTCTGACTTAGTTGCCAGCATAGATGCTGCTGCATAGTAACTGGTTAGCAACAGCTTTTAATTACAAACACCACAAACTACATGTAAGCTGGTAAGTTCAGAGCTGGAGGCCAATTAACACTCTAAAACAGCCATGAAAGAATGCTGCCTTGGGATGGCAAAACAGCCCTTCAAATTGGTGTTTAAGACTCCTGGACACTGCAATGAAATGTTATCACCTCTTCCCACACTTGAACTCTCCTGACGTGTGTTATGCCCATCTCCTGTTACATTTGCGTTTGCAGATTTTGAACCCCTTCTATGTGTTCCAAGCCTTCACCCTCACGCTGTGGCTGAGCCAAGGCTACACTGAATATTCAGTGGCCATCATAATCCTGTCGATCATTTCTGTTGGATTAACTGTGTACGACCTCAGACAGGTGAGTCTGCTGTGCAGCTTGCCGGCTCCCCATCCTGCAGTCTGCTAGCAATTTCATCTACCACAGACACAAGTAGCTGTTCATATGCTCTTTCTGGTTATTTTTTACTGCTGTGTATTCTGCTGTATTATTACAGATTTATTTCTATAGAAGAGTTAAAATAGTCATACCTGGGGTCTTGAACTTCCCAGGAATTAAAGAACATTGAAGTCTGATACCTGGTCTTTGTCAGACTTTATGAAGGTGGACTATATCCATGAGTCTGGTTCCTACTGTAATTTCAGGAGGATTCACTTCTCTTAAGGTTTGCTAAATAGCAGGTCTTAACAGCAAAAATAAGAATGATTTTTTATTTCTCAAATTTGTTCAACACTTCTGTCATGGACGCAGCTGCTTGGAAGCATTTTTCTAATAGTCTCAGCTCATTCACTTTTTGACCTAAAGCATTCACCTGTGATAAACCTGAAACCTTCAGTCTCTATGGCAAAGGCAAACAGATCGAGCTGAGCCTTATACAACCTTTGCCTGCCACTGAGGATCCTCACGCAGCCAGATGAGCTTCCTGGTGCTTCCTGCTGGAAACATAGAACACTCACTGGGAGTTGGGAAAACATTTCTTTGATTTCTGAGCCCACTTTTAATACACAGGGAAGGCAAAAATCACATGGAGAAGGGGTATAATAGGGCAAAAAGAGAAACTATGTGAATGAAAGTACAGATGGGAAAGAGCGATAAGAACAGGAGTCTGGCAGGCAATGTTTTAGTTTCTCAGGTCTGGATTTTTAGGTATCACATTCCTCTGCATTGTCAAGACTTAAAAGCAAAAACGAACTGGGGATTCCTGTGTCCTGGTAAATGTCTTGTTAATTTTCAGGAAAAATATAAGGGTTAGAGGACAGCATTGAGAATTACAGTTCCTGCAGACAGCGTGATGTGATTAGAGGTGCTGGCAGGGTGAAGGGGTGGCAGCTCTGGGGTGCACTGACCTGACTCTCATGCTCTTATTCTGCTTCAAAGCCAGGCACAGCTCACATTGCCTCCAAATTCACTGCTAAAATCATTGTTCCTGCACTGAAATACTGGGGAAGGGCAAGATCTGGCCCTTAGAAAGGTTCCTTGAGAAGGTGGTATAGCAAACTGCTCTGTGAAGTGCTGCCCAGGAGGAGGCAATAATTTGCCCTTCCAGGAGCTGGCTTTTGTTTGAATCGACTCTGCTTTTTCCTGGGCTGGTAGAGGCACACAGCACGTTCCCCGCATAGGTCCCAGGCCCCCGGGCTTGCGGGGCTTTGGGCAGTTTGTGCTCACCGCTGTGCTGACGAGGCACTCCTGTGCACCCTCTGCCCTGCCAAGGGCATGCTTTTATCATGCCTCACGCTGATCTCAGCGAGGGCTTTGTGAATAGCTGGGCTTTTGCCAGCACAGGTGTGTTGGCTGTGCATCACGTTTTTGTCTCTCTGACTAATATCTGTAGGACGACTAGCACGCCCATGTTGAACAAGCACTCGCATCTCTTTGAGCGCACCTTTGTACTTAAAGTGTTGGTGTCACGTCCTGGTATTGCAGAGCATGACGAACAGATAAGGTCCGTTCAGCTTTCTTTGGCAAGGCCGGTTTTATTGTGTGACTCATAATTTTGGCAGGAAGAATTACAATGTTTGGGGCCTCTGGATATTCTTCAAACTGGCTTGACATCTTCACATGAACAATGCTAATGAAGAAATCCACACTCGGGGATCAGTTTTTTGCAATTGCAACTTTTAAATCAAGATAAGGCATTCTCTCTAATGGCTTTGCAATGACAGTTGACGTCATCATTATCTCAGGATATGTAATTGTCTGATTTAGATTGCAAAAACTGGCAAAGCACAGACACCCAGCTAAATTAGAATTTGTTTTTCTTCTTGCAACGTCAGTTTTGTAACGATAGTCTTTACAACTTGGTCGTCCTGTTGATAGCCTCCTAGCAAGGATAAAACGATTCAGCACAAGGAAACCCTCTACGAAGGGACTGCAGATAGCAACATTGCAGCTAAGGAGACTTACTCTGGCACGAAGCAGGAATAGCCCCTTGAAGGTTGAGGGAGATACAGCGGCATGAATTGGAAGCAAACAGAAAATTAGGTCCATGTTCCCACAGCAGCTTGTTCTAGGTTAACTCAATGAACTCGCATCCTGACTTCTAACAAGCGATGGGAAACCTCCCCTGGGTAACAGCAGAGTTCAGTTTCTGTGATGTTAGCATGATCACTGAATTGTAACCTACTGCTTCACTTGAGTATTGGTGTTTCAACACTGCAATTGCTTTCTCATCAACAGCAGTCTATTAAGCTGCACGACCTCGTTGAGGAGCATAACAAAGTCCAGGTTACAGTCTGCACGAAGAGGGAAGGTGAGTCATCTGCGTCTCGTTTACCTCACCAGCCTATATAATTAACTAACATGTTGAAATGTTTCAGCCGCAGAAATCAACAGGAGCTGTGCAATTCCAGATACGTGAAGGGCGAGCTGCAGGGAGAATGGGGCAGAGGGAGGTGAGCCGGGCAGGGCAGTGAGAAGTGTGGGCACAGCCTATGTGGTGCGATAATGATGCATCTGTGTCATTATCATCTGTATCTGCAGCATCTGTAATGATACAGGTGAACCTAGTAATTTGTGTTAAGCGTTGAGAATGGCTTGGAAAATTTCATTTCACCAACAAGCAACTAGATAACAACTCTGGCCTTCTGAGACCTGCTTCCCTGCACTGCTATAGGCTACTTTCACAATCTTGCCAAGTAGCTTGTGAGTGATTTTTCAAGGAGTCTAGATATATGGCTCCCACCAAGGTATATGCTTTCTTTCCTGCATCTCAGTTCCTTGCCTGTAAAATAGGGGTTATAGCTATTTTTGCCTCCCAAAGATGTTGCAATGGGCAATTGCTAGGGTGATGGGAGATGCAAAGGCCTTGGATAGGTTTTCTTGGTCAGGGTGTTTTATGGACACTAAGCAAATAAAACTGAAGACAACCACTTGGAGGGAGATGTTTAGACAAGGGCCAATCTTTGTGCTGTTTCTTTTCGGTCAGTATTATTTCTAAGAAGCGCTGGCCTTAAATCATTAGTGTAGAAGTTTAGTGATGTGTGTGCCTTGAGACTTTTTTAATTGCCCAGAACTTGTGCACAAGTAAAGTTCATTTTTGCATTGTTCTACAGGTTGCAAAGAGCTGGAGTCTTGTTACTTAGTCCCTGGAGACATGTTTCTTTTAGATGGAAAAAAGTTCTCTCTCCCATGTGATGCTGTCCTGATTGATGGAAGCTGCATTGTGAATGAAGGGATGCTCACAGGTGCAGCCTTGGAGTTTGAAATGCTAACACCCTGTGCAGATTGTCAGGGAGATGTCTCTATCTGTTCTGACAGCAAATTGTTTACTATTTATTAGAATAGTTTGCAGCAGGAGGTGGAAAAACTGTGGCTTGAATAATTCACAGTTGTCTTGGGCATGAGAACACTGCCATTGTGTAATATGCATTTCTTATCCACATTAAAACCAAGTAGGATTAATATACTGTCAGGAGTAGAAAGTGAAAATACTCACACTCTGAGCATGTACTTTTTGAGATTTTTGGATTCTGATCTTGCAGCAGTTCTGTTCAAGCAGGCAATGTATGAGCACAGGGGTCAGTGTTATACCTAAACATTGAGCCACTACAAGGCATGAACCTGTGTCAGGGGCAAAATTTGGCCCAAGCCCATTGAAAGAAATGCTCAGAGAAGCCATCTGATGCACTCTGAAACTAGAACTACAATGGTTGTCACCATAATCCACATGTGTAAGTACATAAGCAAGTTAATTAGTTAGGCAAGCTTGAGCACCTGAAGGGTGCTGTCACTTTCTAATATGCAGAATCTGATAGATTTTTAAATCCCCTTGAAGTGAAGATGCACACTGTTGTTCTTAGGTGAAAGCATTCCAGTTACTAAAACCCCCTTGCCCCTCACGGAGAGTCCGATGCCCTGGAAAACCCACAGCATGGAAGACTATCGGAGACATGTCCTCTTCTGCGGGACAGAAGTCATACAGACGAAGCCGACGGGCAGAGGGCCAGCGAGAGCCGTCGTGCTGCAAACCGGTATTTCATTTATCATTTGCTAACCCCAGAGGGAAAGCAGCAGCCCCCAAGGCAAGTAGGAGAGCTGGTTTCATTTTGTGGTTCAAGTCCAGCACAGGTCTGCTGTCCCCAAGAAGTGTTTGTTGTCACCTGATGGTTAAGGCTTGTGCAATGTTACCCGTTTTTGAACAGCACCAACGCAGTACGCTGCCGCCGTACGCAATGTATGGCACGTGTCTTCACGCAGGGTTCAATACAGCTAAAGGTGACCTGGTGAGATCCATCCTCTACCCAAAGCCAGTGAACGTCAAACTCTACAGAGATGCCTTCAAGTTCATTGTAGGCCTCTCTGTCATCGGTGTGTTTGGACTCATCTACACCGTGTGCGTGTTCATGTCCCACAAGGTAAGTATGAGGGATGCCTCTGCGCTGCACGCACCAGCTCTGAGCCCTCTGTCACTCAAGATCCTTGGAATATTGTTCACTTCTCTAATTCAGTTTTCAGATGCCAGAAATTGGGGTGGGATAGGGGGAGATGGACAGGACAAAGTGGAATAAATCTGTCATCCCCAGGGCAGAGCTTGGGGTGCGTTGCTCCTGGGCAGGAGGGTCGGACCCCCCAAGGGTGGTGGAAGCAGGGGCGGGAGGCTGTTCCCACCCCACCGCCCCTCTTGCTCTCACTGTTTGCAGAAGCCAGTGGCAGACGTGGTGGCTATGGCCCTCCTCCTCCTCACCGCGGCTGTGCCTCCCGCTATCCCCGCTGCCCTGACAACAGGCACTGTTTATGCCCAAAGGAGGCTGAAAAAAAAGAAGATTTTCTGCATCAGCCCACAGAGGATTAATATCTGTGGGCAGATCAACCTTGTTTGCTTTGACAAAGTAAGGCGCTTCCTGGGGCACTAAAAGATGCTGGGGGCTGCTAGGAACATGGGATACTTTTTTTTTCCCCACCCCATCTGCCCTGATCTAACCCCAGGGAAAAATCCTCTCCAGGTGCCCATGCAGCAGGGTCACACTGCAGGCAGGAGGCTTTCCTTACCCTGCCTGGGAACCGGGCAAGGATCTCTGGGGACGTGGCAGGAGGATGGGGTGGGCAATAGCAGGGTAACTCAATATTTATTTAAATTTAGACAGGCACGCTGACAGAAGATGGACTGGACCTGTGGGGCGTCATCCCTTCTGAGGGAAGCCGGTAAGGATGGATTTCATTTAGCAAGAACTAATCTCCAGTGCGAATGTACTGCCCAAATGCCTAGTTAGGAGGGAGGCAGTTGCACGGGATACAGAGAGACAGCAAATAGCATGCAGCAAGAGATGTTCTGGGTGCATTTGTGGAGGCAGAGTGCAATGGGTGGCCCTGTTCCCTGCTCAGCTCCTTCCCTCTGAGGACGGCATCTGGGCGCTGCTGTGGCAGGGGGGGGAGCTAATTCAAGGCAAACAGAAGTCAGCAGCAGCATGAGTGCTTTTAATGACCCTGAGGGGATTTGGAGAATATACACAGAGCTTTTCAATTATGTCATTCTCAGCACAGTTCAATAAGTATTCTTAATATAGTCAATAAACCTTTCATCATTTAAATGTTAGGACAATGCTCCTTCTGTTGAAATTAAGTGTTGCCAACTTTGGTGCCTGTCAAATCTCACCTACCTTCTGTAAATACCATGAAAAAAATCCATGAGACCACAGACCTGCAAAGCTCAGGTGTCCTTAGGAACTCCCTCAAATCCATGGCAAGCTCCACCTCAATTCCAAGCCCAAAGACCATTGAAATCCTCAAGAAATAACCGCTATGTAAACATTAAACTTGACTATATCCAGAATTATACTATTTAATTCATATTATTGTAATACAATAACAGACTTCAGTTCTGCAGTGCATGTTATGCCAAAGTCAAAATATTAATCTTTTGCAGTGGCCAGGACAAATCACACACCCCATATCAACTCCCAGGTTTCATTAGCAGTTGTTAATATATCAGATACTTCAACACCACAGAGATAATCATGCCATAATGAATGAAAGGATGAATTCATTGCGAGAGGAGGAAAAAAATCACATTCCCAATACTTCCTCAAAGGACAGAGAGAAAATTACTATCTGATCCAAATTAATGAGAAGAGATTAATAACTGTCAACCAATAAAATGCTCTTCCAGTGGGACCAAACCACAGGCATATAGGACAGTCTCTTCTTGGCCCCCCTCCAGTGCCCCAGGCAGGCCACACTGAATAGGTGCATGTTGAACAGGCTTGGAGCCCACGAAAGGCAGACGGCTCATGGTAGTGCCAGAATGACTTCCATCAAGGTAGCCTTTGCAGGTAGTGTCTGCTCACGTGAGCAGCAGAACAAAACTGGATCTATATATCAGAATAAATTCACATAATAAAAAAAAAAAAAACCAACCTCTGCAAGGTATCAAAACATAAGAGTGTCTTTGCAGCCATGTCCCATCTGCACCCAGCTGGGAACCAGTGCTGGTGGCTTGCCAAAACGCAAGGAGGAGCTATTGCTGTCTGCATTGATCTCATTAGCCTATTTGCATAATTACTCTTTCTTAAATGTTCACATTTTTAAACATGTTATAAGATTAGTTGTCAGCTAAGCTGGATACTGTGAGGCAATGACAGTAAAGGAATTTCATTCAACTTGCAAAATATCCTATTGTATGTTTAATAAGATATAAATGTTTCCTGGTTTTATGGGGTGTTTAGCAGTTTCACGGTGTCTCTCAAGTATTAATTAATTAATAAGCCAATTATGACCAGGCTGAAAACAAGGTATAATTTGCTGGAAACAGAACAGACTTGGATGGCCCAGAGGGACAACAGGTCCCAGATTCATTGTTCCTTTTAATACAGCTGCGCGCTGTCATGTTGCTCGCTTCCAGATGCATTTCACTGTGCCTGTGTTAGTAACAGGGATGCTAGTGGTGATCAAAAGTAAATAAAATCTATTTAAATTTCTCCTTAACGTGCCAGTATAAATGGTAGCAGGCTGTGTTCTGGTCTGGCAAACACAGCTTGTCAGCCAGCCTGTTTCTTAGGGGGAAAAATGTGTGTGTGAGAAAAGAGTACTCTGAGAAACAACTTCCATGATGAAATTATAGAGCCTTCACCCAGCCCAGCTTCACATGTGTTCGGTCGGTACTGCAGGGCCAAGGAGGGAAAAAACCTCAAGGCTTTCCACAGAAAGAAATCAGGGCATGAATCTTTGACAGCATGCCTCAGTGTAACTCAATAGGAGTCAACCAACATACCCATTTTTAAAACCAAGGTGTGAGGGACAAGCATCTGGTGCTTGTGGATATGCAGATGTAAAATCTACAGCTGGAAGTGAAGGTCAGGCTCCTCGTGGCTCTCCCGTGTTGCTCCCGGGGGTGCAGACTGCGGGCTGTCGGTGCTCGTCCACCCCGGTGGGTGCAGAGCACCAGTCCGAGCAGATGCACCCCCCCTTCCTTTCACAAATCTTCTCCTAGGGCACTTTGCCAAACTACTCTGAGATCCCTGCTGCAAGTTGTTTCCTCTCCAACAGTGTCTTCTCTGCTTTGTCTAATACCAAACAGCAATTGCCAAGCAGGACTCCTGTGCCTGTGGCAGCCCCTCTGAGTGTTGAACTTGTACCAATTAATTACTGGGTACTTTTTGGCCTCCTGAATGCATCTGACCTGTTATCAGAAGGATGGGTAGGACAGTGTGTTGCTTGCAGTTGTTGGGCTCAGCTCCACTCAGTGCAGCAGCGCAGCACCTGTATGCACCAGCTCAGGACTTGTGTCTCTGCATCCCTCTTGTAAGCGGTCCCACTAACCCTCTGCTTTTAATCAGGTTTCAGACAATCCATAAGTTCCCATCCAGCACTCCTCTGCCCTGGGGACCTGTGTGCGGAGCCATGGCGAGCTGTCATTCACTGGTTGTTTTGGACAACAAGATTCAAGGAGATCCACTGGACTTGAAGATGTTTGAGGGCACACACTGGGTAATGTGACTTGCATCCTCTACATACATCCAAAGCATGGACACCCCCAACCCAGCCCATGGGGGTGTGCTCACAAGTCAAGCTCAAATACATGCCTGTAGGGGAAGCTCCTTTTCAGTCCTGGTCTTAAAGCTGGAATTTGCTCTGTTATTTCTACTAACCGCATGGCAGATTTGCAGACTGCAGCTGATTCTTGATAGTCCAGCAATCATTTTCCTTGGGGCTGCCTGCATTTGTTCTCTTAATTTGATTTGGAAACACTGGAGTGTAAGGAAGCAGATGGGGAGCCTGGTTGCTGTTTAATGGAAGCAGGGGATCAGACCACGCTGTTCGCCATGTGGTGCACAGACCAAGTCAACCAAGGAAACACACAGGCAGGTTTTTACATCCTTGTGCTGAAGGCTGTTATCTCTGATCAGCAAAGGGACATCCCTATGGAGAAACCAAGGCTGGAGCCTCCAGCTGAGTGAACAGCAAGTCTCGGAGAGATCTGGGGAGGAGGCGAGAAATTGCGCCTCGTGGCTCATCCGTGGGGATGGAGAGTTGCTTGGGTGGGAGTAGAAGGGGAGGAGGCACGAGAAGGAAAGGGGCTGCTCTTCTCCCTGCCACGTCCTAGCCTGGAGGGGTTCTGCGTCTCTGCAGTTAACTGCCTCGTCATCTTTTCTCCTTCGACCTTTTGCTCAAGAGAGATTAATCAATAAGTAAACCAGATGGCAGCTCTTTCATCAGCACTGCGGGGAGGCATCAGGCTGGTGCTCGCTCCTGTGGAAGAGCAGGCAGCAGCAGAGCCACATGACAGCAGAAGGGGACTATGAGGGTGAATGAGCCTTGGCAGCACATAAAGTAACAGAGCTGGAGGGCTAAAAGCATCCTACACTGTACATTACCACCCTGTTTCTGCACAGAACATCAGTGAGAGTCTTTTAAAAGCAGGAGACTGGAAGATAAAACTAGCTAGATAAGGATAATTATTTCT
>NW_009186853.1:52640-63055 GCF_000690835.1 Fulmarus glacialis
TTAAATTTATGTGGAACTTGAGTTTAGAGAAACCACAAAATTTGACACAGGTTTTTACTCTCATCAAGTCAGAAGACGCTGGGCCGTGCAGGCTTCTGCTAAGGACAAGGCTGCAGGGAGGTTGTCACTGGCAGTGGATAGGAAGACCTATTAGATCATAACAAAACCCTTCTGCAACAGGGTGCCAGCAGTAAGGGGGAAACACGCTCCCACGTGCTCCTGCCCCTGCTTTAACAGACAGATATGAAGCCAGAAAAAAAAAGTATCAGAAATAACGCTTTTCCTTGTACAGGAGATAGATGACTCCAGCACAGCTCAAGATGGGGCTGGTGCTCTCGACACCTGCGTCGTTAGGCCGGGGCCGAAGGCCAGCAGTGTAAGTCCAGTCCTTTCTGAGAATGAATATTCCGTGTTTTCAATCTGCAGCATGTGCGAAGTCCTAGCACATGCACCTTTTATTTACCTGGGCTAGTGGTTGCAAAATGCCTTTCAACCACTCTTGGTACTGTGTTGCATCTTCCCCCAAAACACCCTGGAAGCACAGGACCAGAAAAACAAATTCTGATTGAAATGGAGATGCTGCTCTGAAGTAGCACCTAAAGCACTCCATGTGCCTTAAAAGCCCCTCATTTCCAACTTCACTATTTGCGCTAATAAAAGATACAGACTTCTCTGAGTCCTTACCCTGTAAAGCTGCTGGCAAAATGAAACTACACAATCAGTTTAAGTGGAAACTAATGCAGAGAAGCCATGTAAACAGAATAAATGTCTAATGCATGAGTTCATCTGCAGGAGGAGGCAATGTGAGTAAGAACAAGGCATTACAGCTAGAAACATGGACGTGGGTCCATGAAACCTGCTGGTAATGGTTGTGCAATCCCACTAGCAGATTTATCAACATCACCCCAAAGCACAGTGTTGTTTGCTTCACTCTTCTCTTAAAAGTACACTTAGGAAGCTCCAAGTTTTGACAGTTGAAAACTGTTATGTTTCCAGTCCAAATGTTGAACCAGCCAGCATCTTCCCAGTGGAAGGAGTATGATTTCTGCTAGCAATACCAGGAAGACAGTGCTGTGGCAACAAGGAAATCAGTCTTGTTTCTAGGATTGCTCTGTTCCCATGGTAATGTCCCTGTAACACATCAAATTTCAGTTCCCAGGACTGTAAATGCAGGAATATTACATTAATATGTGGTTATTAAGAGAAAGAATGGGACAAAGCCTGGAAAACCAGTTAAATATAAAGAAAAACATTGAGGTTCCTGGGAATTACACTGGGAAGACAGAGTTGTTGAGACTGTGGTTCCTAAACTTGTAATCAGTGACCTGATCCCATAGCCAGAAGGCAGCAAGAGTGAAATAATCTCCTATTAATAATAAATCACCTTAGCAAGAAAGCCTCAAATGAGCTGAAGTTCAGAAAGGTTTTGCTTTATGTGATCAATGACTCAAATAACATCTCACTTTACTGACCTCTCCAGGCTCCCGTGGAAGGAATAGCAATCCTACATCAATTCCCCTTTTCTTCTGGGCTACAGAGGATGTCTGTTGTTTCGCAGAAGATTGGAGAGGAACAGTACGACCTGTACATGAAAGGAGCACCAGAAATAGTGTCCAGCTTTTGTAGACAAGAAACTGGTACAGAATTGGGAAAGGACAACTTTACAGTGTTTATTTGGACTTAATCCAAACCAGAGTTTATGTTGAGGCTCTAATCCTAAAATGTTTTCAGCGCTCACTGGCCACACTGCAACTGCATGACTCTTCCCACAAGCCAGCCTTGGGCTTGTTGAATGTCATTAGTTAATAGTACAAAGAAGTTTTCATTGCTTGTTTGTAAGTTAAAGATGCACACAGCCCAACAGCTAGTGAGATGCACAGCCTGAGGTTCAGTCCCTATACATCCCTGAGCTGACTTGCATCAGCTGAAGATATAGCGCATAAATAATGTTGATATGTCAAGATACCCAGAGTAGACATAACATCGTGGTAATTGCATGTGTCACAGCAAGAGTGTTGTGCTGTACAAGTTCTTAAATTTCCTGCTAATTTATTGCCCTGTAAATTCAGCATTGAATTACTGTCCCAGCTTGCAAAGTCTTTAAATCTCAATGATGGTAAACTTGCTGCGGACATGCAAATTACTGTTCTTAAGGATAATTGGTGTTAACACTCAAGCCAAAACTTCTGTCCTCTCTCTGCAAGTAAACATAGGCTTTTCTTTTTTGTATGTGAACAATAGTATAGGCTTATACTCAAATTGGTCTGCAAACTTGAAATTCGGGTCACATTCACTGAATACTTCAAAAGGATGCCAAGCAAACACAGTACCAATGGTCTGTGGCTTTGTGGTTTGTTATTTCAGATGGGACTGACCTGAAAACAGGTGAAAATGATTTTGAGGGACAATGGAAAGATTTAGTCTAGAACCACCTAAGATCTAATGACACAAACCTCCAAACAAGTCAACATTAGCAAGAAAAATGTCTTCAAAATTATGTTCCACTTTCTCAGGTTTCTAAATAGCTCCTCTTATCCTGTCTTGATTGTTTCTATATTGATTACAGCTTAATGAATAATTAAATACTGCACTGTAAAGCTGTGATTGCAGTACAAAATACTGCAGAGTTAAAAAGAACTCTTTCCTTTTAGAGTCATGGGAATGATCAGAGAATTGAAAATTTAGATTTTGGGAGAATTCTCACATTAAGCCATAAACATAAAAACAATTTCCTCAGTCACTCAGCATGCATGCAGTAAACCTTAGGACAGAATTATGAAGTCAGTCAATTGTCCTCTGCCCAGTAATTCATCTTATCTACCTGCACCTTAACATGCATTTAAAAAGTATAAAACAGATGCATAGATCACTTATTTGAACAGTCAGTTACACAGCCTTGGTACAAAACAACCGACTTCTATGAGAGGCCACAGTGCTGTAACTAAAGCTATAAAGTGGTTTAAAGGACATGTGTCTAACCCTAGAAAAGCAATCAGCAAGGATGGAATATTCTAACCATGAAACCTTTTTTTCTGTAAACAGTCCCAGCTAATTTCTTAAAGGAGCTTAAGATGTACACAAGCCAAGGCTTCAGAGTCATTGCCCTGGCCCATAAAGTGCTAAACCTAGGAAAGGATGTAGACGTGAGCAACCTAGACAGGTAAGGTGTGCTGGTGAGCCGCTGGTATCACTGTGGGGTTGCTTTCCTATCTACTTGTAATGACCTGCCCCAAACCAACCTGCCCTGACCCAAACCCTCCCCTCCTCTCCTGCCAAGGGAAGCCTATTGGGAAGCTGTACCATATAACGCCTTCCTCTCAGCAGACGCTGATTACACTGTTAATTGCCTGCTTCACTACTGCTCTTGCAAGGCTCCCTGAGCTGAATTTCAGAATCTGTTATCAAAGGGTAATGAAAGCTGGTTATTGTGCTTCTATATGGCAATGTATTGGGACTGCAATAGAAATTCTGTATGCCATAACCCGTGGGTTTCAGCCAGCCAGTTCCTGCAAATCCCTGTCCCTCTCTCTGCACACGCATCTCTGCTGCATTGCTCCTTCCTAGAGACAGCAACGTAGCAGATCAGCAGCTTGGCTGAAGCTGCAGAAGCGTTGGTGCTTGTTGAGCACCGCTTGTCTTGAACTCGTAGCAGTTGTGTTTCCCTGCGGAGCAAGCTTGTTTTTCACCGAGCACGGCTTTCCCGTTGAATAAAAACGGCAGGGAAAGTCTCGCTCTCTGTGCTGTCCACGGGAAACAGCACATGTGTTTCTGTCCTTGCTCCAAGAGAGGAGGCCGAGTCTGGGCTGGCGTTCCTGGGCCTCCTGGTAATGGAGAACCGCCTGAAGCAGGAGACGAAGCCCGTGCTAGGAGAGCTGGCTGCCGCCCGCATCAGGAGCGTCATGGTCACGGGTAAATCCCCCCCGCCTCCTCCTGTGGCCGTGCTGGCTGCCGCAGACACACAGGAGAGATTCACTCCATTACATGTCCATGGTCTCTACCTGGGCTGTGGCAGATGTGAGGAGACTGCCTCTCCACTACCCTTGCAGGGGACAACCTGCAGACAGCTGTGACGGTGGCCAGGGACGCGGATATGATTCACGCGGGCAGCAAAGTCATCCTTGTCGAAGCAAACGAACCGGAGGGCTCCGCTCCAGCTTCCATTGCCTGGCGATTGGCAGAAGACAGCAAAGCAAGCACAGCTGCTCCCTGTGTAAGCACAGGCAGGGATGGTTGCTTTTGGGTGCCAGGGGGAATTAACGAAGCTTTTAATGTCTAATTAATGTCTAATGTCCAGGCTCTTAGGCTGGACTCCTTGCTAAGGATTTGGAAGTAGCTCTGAGGAATAAAGGAAACCTGGAGGCTAGTTTGTATCTACCCAAGGGTGTATGGAAGTGTGGTATGGACCATGCACCTATTAGGGAGAAATAATTAATACAGTGGCTCTTTGCTCAGGGCAACATGCAAAATAACTACACGAATAACTGGCAAGGCTCTGCAGATGCAGTGGCCACTTCAATCACACTTGAAGTGTGCAGAATTAATGCAATTATACATACTGGTCTGTGTGACTATTTGCTGGACCAAACTTCAGTGTCTAAACTAGCAGCCTGTGGCTAACGGGGATTAGTTATGCATGGAAACACAGCTTGAAAATCAAGTACTGCCAGGCGTAAAGTTTTACAAAAGGATGCTGCAGAAGGCTGTGTCCCTGGTTGCCTGGTGGGAGGCTGACGAGGTGGAAGTGAAATGGCATGTTATGACCTCAGTCTGAGAATAAATGCTGTGTTATTTCTAGGAGGTACGTGCTAATACCGAGGAAAAGATCACCTTGGAAGGAGAAACCTGCAACTACCATTTTGCAATGAATGGAAAGTCCTATCAGGTTATTATAAAGCACTTCTACAACTTGCTGCCAAAAGTAAGTTCAAAGGAAACAAAGCACTTACTTGCCCTCCCTGTTTTATTAAGTGGCAGTGGTGTTCCAGCTGGAGGAGGTGTTTTTCTGTCGGTAGCTGTAGCATTGTCCCTTCACACTTTGACAGCTCCTGGCAGCCCCCCACCTGCCTCAGGTTTACCCCAAACAGCTTGCTTTCAGCATCTTCTAAGACCTCAAATGACAGGGGTGACTATGGTGCTGCGAGCAGCTGCACAGTGGAGTTACTCCATGGTCACCTTCCCAATTTCAGTTTAATTAAAAACGTCAACCCCATTCCCATGTACCACTACCATAGCTGGCAATGGTCTCTGCTCAGCAGGGGCATCAGGAACACAAAATACCCACATCTAGCAGCAGAAATCTTCAACTCCTGTCACCCAGTCCGTAAAATTGCTGGTGCTGGGACAGATTTTTGGATTTTATACTGTCTGGCCAGATTTTCAGGTAGGAGAAACCTCAGGCCGAGCAGTATTATTGCTGCTGTCATCAGCCATCTGTTCTGCACTTGGGAAACACTTATAATGTCTTGCTTCTCTAAAGGCTGCTGCAGCGTGGCGATCGCTGGCTTCCCAGCACCTCCTGCAGAGCAGGCAAGGCAGAAAACAGAGCAGGATAAATCCAGTGTTAGAGGAAACCCGAACCTTAAGGGTAGCAAAACCACGGTAGGGTTTGGGAGACAGGATTAGAGGGTTTTACAAGTGTCAGGCACCCATCAGGGAGGCCTGATCCTTCCTCGGTGGAGCGATGGAGACACAAATGCCTGCCCAAGGCAGCCCGTTGTTCTTTCTTGCAGATACTGGTGAACGCGACTGTTTTTGCTAGGATGTCTCCTGGCCAGAAGTCCAGCCTCGTTGAAGAGTTTCAGAAACTCAAGTAAGGTTCTCTTTCGTTTTCTTCTTGAACCAAACCAATAACATGTTTTCTTGGAAGTGTGATCGTCCCAGCTAGCGCTGCTCCAGGCCCATCTTTCCAACCCTCCCTTCCTCCACAGGCAACTGTTTGCATCCTTTGTGGCCGCCTTCCTCGAGTTCCCCTACAGGGATCCCTCTGCATCAGGAGTACCTGCACCCCTCGCCCAGACTTAGCCACTGCTTCTCGCTGGTGCAGTACAGAAGGCAGCATTAAATGAGGCTGAGACAAAAATACAGAGGCAGACCCCCACATATACAAATAGCCCCCACCCCCAGCAACTCCCGCACGGCTGATGGTGCTGTCCTGGCTGCAGCTTTAGCAAAGCTGAAAACAACCTGATGCAGTTGGGAGCTTGACCCCAAAGATGCTCCTTCAGGTCCCCCAAAGGAATGTTTCCTCCCCGAAACAGGACTTATGCTAACTATGGATATTGTTTGCTAAGCACAAACAAGACGTGATACCTTTCTGAAAAAGAAACAGTTAATTATTGGTTATGAGGTGCTTCCTCTGGGGATGAAGTTTCCTGCTCTCTCAGAGGGACCTCACGTGTGGTGGTTTGGGAGCTGTTGTATTATTTCAGCAATTCTTGTGTCCTTTGGTCTACAAAAAGCAGTCGAGGAGAAAATGCCAGTAAAAGCAAAGCTGCAGCCGCAGGAGCTGCTGCAAACATGCACACCCTGCTCCCTTTCCGTGGCCCCTGGTACCAAGGGGAAAATACTGTCTGGAATACATATACAACTTGTCCTCTGGAAAGAGCCACTGCCTTCTCCAGGGCCAACATGAGGCCCCTGCTCTAATGTACCCACAAGTGCTAAACCAGCTGGTGCTCCACCACGGGATCAAACACCTACGTGCAAGGTTTATGTGTTTTCCTTCTTCTTCCTCCATCAGTTACTACGTGGGTATGTGTGGTGACGGCGCCAACGACTGCGGGGTACGTAGGAGCTCATCTCCTGTTTTTGTTAAATTTCATCTCTTTCAACCTAAGGAGTGCCGTGACAAGAGGCTGCCCGACACCACTTGTCACTAGCGTTTCCCAAGCTAGCCCACGGGTACGCTTGGCCAGTGCGTCACTGTAAAATACTATCTATACGCTTCTTTTTTTATACTAACATACATGATAATAGAGGATTACTGTTTTGATCCCCCCCCCCCTTGAAATAGGGGCAAGGGACTTTTTCTTACACATTTGTTCAAATTTACAATTGTCAATTTGAAGGTCTTAGCCATAAAAGTAATTATTATATTATCTCTTATATTATTATAATAAACGTTATCATAATGTAATTTTATAATAATGCATTAGCTTGCTTTGTAAAAGTTGTCCATAGCCTACACCTGAGCACTAAACCAGAGGTGACAAGGCCAGGTGATAGGGAGCTCATAAGACAGCAATAAAAGAAATATGAAGAGGAGTTTGAAAGGAATAGAAAGCGGTTAAAATGGTAATTTAAATATTTTAGGAGACTGTTTACAGGAGAGGTATGCACAAACTCCAGTGTGGGAAACAGCATATAGGGTAGTTGAAAGGATTGTAAATGGGTATAATGGGATTAAATGAATAAAAGAAATATTTAAGCTCCAGGGAAGGGAAGATATCTGGAAAATGAGATCAGCTGGGCCACAGAATAGAGGAAGATCAATTACAAAGGACACTTGAAGCAAAACTTGTAAAGCACCAGTAAACATGCGCAGGGTGGGAGGGGCGGATGGATGTCTCTTCCTTTTCTTATTCTTGTGGTTTTCAGGCTTTGAAAATGGCCCATGCAGGGATATCACTGTCAGAGCAGGAGGCATCCGTGGCCTCGCCTTTCACCTCCCAAATCCCCAACATCCAGTGTGTGCCGGAGCTGATCAGGTGAGTTTGCTGGGTGCTGCCCTGGTGCAGTCTCCAGGTGCTGCTGCCTGCTCTGAGCTCAGCGTGTGAGGTCGTGAAAGGGCGTGCACTACCCTCAAAGATGGTGCTAGCCCAAACCTAATTCCTCAGTAACTATATAAAACACAGCAGAACTGCTGAATTGTTTTGATCCTCAAATACCAGTGCTGGGAGCTTTTTTGTGGTTTTAAGAGAGCATTGCCCATGGTGGCTGATTTTTTGGACAGGTACAGCAGGAGAGTCACATGAAAGGGCAGGTATAACAGTGACCACAGAACAGATTTGCTTGTCATTACTTTAAAATATTGATATCCATATGCTGCACACAGCCATGGTGCAGCCAGTAATAATGCCATTTAACCAAATGTATGCAAAGACAATTACCTGTTTGTGTAGAAATGTGCTTGATTCCCAGAACTGTTGAGCAAATTAGTAATGACAAAGCAACAGCAGCTTAGTCCAGGTATTAAAATTGTGGCTGCAGAATGAAAACAAAGAAACAAAGCACTGCAGGTGAAGGGTAGTTAAGTGACTCTGCAACATCTTTGGGCCAAAATATTTGTATATGGAATTTGAACTCTTTTCTATTCTTAGAGATCCTAAACAAAAGGAGTTACCCTCCTTAGAAGCAGAAATCATCTGTAGCACTAAAAGCACAGTACTGTAGCTGGAAGTGGAGTTTTTAGCTTTGTTTCATGTTTTGAGCAGGGAAGGTAGAGCTGCTTTGGTTGCTTCCTTCGCTGTGGTTAAATACCTGACCCTTTACGGCCTGATTCAGTTTGTTGGTACTGCTCTGCTGTTTTGGGTAAGTGTTTCATACCCATCATTTACCAGTACACTGCCCTCACCGTAGGTTTTTATCTTTAGTGGTATTACTCGGCAGGGAAGAAAAGGCATACAGGGCTTCAAGGAATAACAAAGATGTGAAAAGCCGGATAATTCCCGGCAGGGGGTAGATTGGTTGTAGGGACCCGCAGAATCAGGGAAAAAACCCAGTGACAAAATTTCATCTCTTCCAAAAGAAGAAAGAGAAATAGAAGGGGGGTGAGTCCTGCCTCAGTCCTGCTGAGGAGCAGGACTTGCTGTAAAACAGGGGCTTTGGGAGAGCAGTTGCCTCTCTCAGCTTGAAAAAAACTTGAAAAAGAAGTGTGTGTCTCAGGCAGATGAAGGAGGGTAGTTAAGGAAGAATTACCATTGTGTATCACCAGTATGTGATCAATCCTCTAAAATTTTAATCCATGAAAAGAAAAACAGCGTAGGAAATTCCTGTATGGATTTACTCTGGGCACCTCTCTTGCCTCAGTTCATGCACATCTGTGCACAGTCCCGCAGAGGGTGAAGGGCAGAAAGCAAGTGAGCTGCTGCGAATCTGCAAGGTACGGCCGAGGCTTGGTGGCAAACAGGGAGCGCTGGTGGGTCACCACATGGGGACAGCTTCCCCAGCCACTAGTTTGGGCACACCAACTTTGTCCATGTCCCCATTACCCAAAGACATTTCAAACCTGGCGCAAAGTGAAACTCTGGCTGTCATTGCTGTTACTGTGGGGCACTGGTATCTGGAGGGAAAACATTCAAATGCCACTGGGTCGCCCACAAGTGCTATGAATTAGCAAGGGGTTCAGTGGGACCCAGCTGACAGTCTACAAGCTGGGCTTGCTAGTCTTCATGGGGGTGCATCAGGGCCCTGAGGCTGCTGCTGCTGGCGCGACATTGCTCTGAAACAGCATTGGATGCTACAGTTTGTATCGTCAAAATTGTCATAGGTTCTCAGGTGGTGCTGCCTTTGTTTTTGTTCCAGCAACTGCAAATCTTTGGGAATCACCAGTATTTGATACAAGACATCATCATTACCCTTCTGGTTTGCCTAACAAGTAAGCAGCTTGGGGAAGCCAGCTGTGTCTGTTTGAAAGCCTGAGTGTAAATAGTTGACTTCATTTCCCAATAAAAATTAAAACGAGGAGCCAAGTTCTGCTGTCAGTAACATCATAACCATTGATGCTAGAGCAATTCCCAGGGCCCAGAGTGTGGGATTTGGCTCACACGGCTGCAGAACTCTGTACATAACCAATGGGGTTTGGATGTAAGACTCGACTGGAAGAGGAGCAGTTGCTCTTCTGACTCTTAGTGGGGCTCAGACAGTGTAACTTCAGCCCCTTCTCTCCTGTGTGTTCCTGGTGTGAGACCCAGTACGGCTCTTAGACTCATGGGGGATCCCTGCCTGCAAGTGGGGATGATAATCCCCATCTTCTCTGTGTGTTCTCCTGAGGGGGGGATTCAGAGGAGGTTCAGATGGAAAATAGTGGAGATCAAAGCCATTTCTTGCCTGCTTATTAGGGCCAGGCTTTGTAGCATGTACCGGTGATGTGCGGATGGGGGTCTGTGTGCGGTTCTGCTTGCCCAGCAAATGCAGAGGGATGCTGGTGGCTGAGCTGCCACGGACTGCAAATGTCTCCGGTTTCTCTCCAGTGAGCTTGACTGAAGCCTATCCAAAGCTGGCACCTTATCGCCCTCCCAGCCAGCTCATCTCTCCTCCCTTGCTGCTCTCCATCATCCTCAACGTGTGCTTTACCATAATCATGCAAACCTGTGGCTTCCTTCTGGTGAAGCAGCAGCCCTGGTATGTAGCGCTGGCCAGCCAGAGGTAAGTCCCTCTTTTTGTCTCTGGTCCCCGGCTTGCAGATCACGTTCCTG
>NW_009186854.1:0-328 GCF_000690835.1 Fulmarus glacialis
TCCGCTCCGGGGAGACGCCCCAGCCGCTGCTGAGCCGCGCCCCGTCCCCGCACGGGTGTCGGCCCGGTGTGTGAAGGCGAGTAGCATTGGGGAGTCCACTGCACCCGGGCACCAGCCGCGCCTCGGGTGGCTTGGAAAGATAACATTCGCGCTGCTCTTCATCCTCTTCACAAGGGAGCGGAAGTAAATTTAGCGCTTTTTACTTTTTAATGTCTTTTTTTGTCATTCAATATTATCTCCTGGGACCAATAAAAGGGTTACCTTGTCACAGACAGAGGGAAAGGAAAGCACGGTTGCAGATAGGAGGAAAAGGATTAATGACATAAAG
>NW_009186854.1:491-9046 GCF_000690835.1 Fulmarus glacialis
AGCATCACTAGCACAGGTCTGGTACAATCTGGACGCAGTTCTCAGCTGCTGGAGATTTCCAAGCTGACTTTAATTGCGTATCTGTAAAACAGGTATCGTAAAACTTCACCAGGGCACTGCAAGTTGTAAAGGCACTTCAGTACCCTCATAATATGGGATGTGATACATATTTCCCTAGATGTTTAAAATGACAGTAGAATACAGATACACTTTCCTGAGCGTATTGTCTCTGTTTCTTCACATAACCCTTCAGCGATAACAATTAGCAACACAGAAGTAACAACCAGCTGCACCTCTACCAAGAAGAGAAGTCAAATAACTGCAGCCTGTTATCCCACTTCTCTTTCTTGTCTGGAAAGAATCCACCCACCTTCCCAAGCAGTTCTGTTCCTCAGAGCTGACTGCCTCTGGCTGCTTCGCTCTCCTCTTATGCTCTTACAGTGAGATCCCAAAGAAACTCAACGCTGATGTAATAAATTGTGAATGGGAATTTCCTTTGCTAAGACAGTTGTCTTTTTCTGGATGAAAACAGTGCTACTAATGCATGGGAAAGCAAGAAAGCAACAGCGCACCAGCCTCTTCATTCTAACTCTCTGCAATTGTTTAATTCTCCATGTCTCTACCTGTATTTTCTTCTTGATTCTCCTTGCAGGGAAGACTCTTTCAGCACAAAGTAGCATTTCAGGTTGAAAATGCCTTGCTCTCTGGGGATGTCGCTTGATGAGGAAGGACTTTCCATAAGCACAAGAAGAACGGACTGGAAATAAAAAGTATTAGCCCTTCTTATAGAACAACCCCGTCTCTCCATTTTCCTCAGTTTTGGTGTGTGGTAAGGGAAAGTTTTATGTAAATATTCACTTTAAAAAAGATAATACTTTAAACTGAAGGAGTAAAAGTATTAATGACATACAGCATTGTAGAATTATGAAATACAGGCACAAAATTTTAAGAAATGCAAGAAAACTTGCCGGCCCAACATGAAGCCAAATTGCACACAGGCATTGTAATTCCATCTTTAACTGTGTGATCCTATGCATGTTTTTTTTTTCCTCATAGCATCACCAGCAAGCTCTAAATACAGGATTTCCATATGGTCCCTTCAGACAGTTACAGACACCTACTACACAGGCCCTGCACGCACAGCCTAAAGAATAACATACGATTTGTTCCTGAGCTGGGCCATCTCGGATTTTAAGGGGGTACATGACAAACACCCGGTTTTGGTGAATCATCAGCTAAAAGCTGCCTTATGGTCACAATGCCAACGTAATGGCAGGGGCAGCTATCACAGAGTTAAGGACTGAGAGTCAATTATTCTTCTGAAATGCAAAGTGGATGAAGTTGGGATCTATCACAAGATAAGACCCGAGTTCTGTTTCCAGCTCTGCGTGGAATGTTCTTCTGTTGCTGTATTTCAGCCTAAAGGAAAATAAGGCTCATAGGATCACTGCCTTCCCCATAATTTTTTTAACTCCTTATCAGATTTATCTGTATCTAAAAGGGTAAAGTGCTCAAAGATGCAAAGCTAATGCAAGTTTTGTGAAAATGTTTGTAGGAATAGGTGACAAAAACTTGTCTCCACTGTGGGAAAGACTGCAGCATTAGCTTATTTCTTATCAGGCATCAGCCTCTAAATTCAAGTCCCAAACTTGCAGGAAATGAGGTTTCATGAGTTCATGGAACAGTTAGCTGCCAGGGTTGTGCCCTGTCTGCAAGCACAAACATTTGCCAGCAGAGGAGGAGCGGTGCGAGCTGCAAATGGATGCCCTTTCCCTCAGCCAGGTGACAAGCTTTCTCTCAGGAGCTATGACATTTCATCTGTGGTGGAGGCAGACAGAGCAGGTGCAGCAGATACGTGACACCAAAGTCTGCCCCGATACAAAGGCAGGAAGAGTAGCGTTGCTCAGCAAAGAACATGTGTGGGGGAGGAAGACTAATGGGGGGGAAGAAGAAAGTGCACTCATATTCTGCTCCACCAGCAGCCCAACCATTTTAATTACAGCTATCTGGAGAAGTACCAGAACATATACAGTATATGTAGTATAGTGGCTGCGTTTGACCAAACAGGCTTTCAAGCAGCAAAGCCAGATCCACAGCACAGGGTGGACAGAGCCTTTGCATTCTTGCTCCATCTGCTGCTTTTCTCTCTCTCCTAAAGAGCAGAAACCGCATCTTCCAGCCTTAGGCTAATCTTTTTTTCCTCCCTCCGTTACCAACCTGGAGGCTCATCAGCAAACCTACAACTATGCTACTCAACAGAAACAAATCCTCTCGACCGCACCATTTCCCACAAGTTATGCAATGAACTATTCTAAGTTTTTCAGCAAATGGAATCTGTTTACATGGATTAACTTTTAATTTCATTTACACTGAAAACTATTTAAATCATGATTTCTAGCCTCTGGCATTTTAGAGGATTCCTTTGTCAGGTCTGAATGATTTGGAAGACAACAAATATTTTTAGTCTCATGGACAAGCAGTTTAAATATATTTATTTAGAACATTTACTGCTGTTGAAGTGTTTAGGTTTTTTTAAAAAAAACTGTTTTTTGGCTAGCTATGGGCCTTCCCTCATCTACTGTAAAAAAAGTTTCAAAGTCAAAAGTTCATTCCATCTCCAAAGTTGAAATTTATTAAAAATGGTAAAACCCAGTTGAGCTCAATAATTCTTCAGGTCTGAGTAGTTTAAGGAGTTCTCTTCCAGGAGCACACAGCCCACACTCCAAGCCCCTGTTCCCCTCTATAGACAACCATTTCTCATTTCCCTTGTGCCCAGATACCTTCACTGTGATGCCATGAGAAGGCAGTAGGACTCCCTTATTACTTTCTCAGCAAGAGTAACATTTAGACATGTAAAATAAGCTGAGGCAGTTCTGAAGTATTTAACAACAAAAAAAAATATTTAGCCACTTATGCAAACAAGTGGGGTTAGATAACTAACAGGATTTTTAAAAAGGCATCTTCTGATACTTCAGTCTGTCTCTTAGTTTCTAAAACATATTATTTATGCATTCTGCCTATTTGTTGTCCTGCAACATCTCGTCCATATGTGTGCTATTGCTGCAGTTTCCACAGTTGTATTAAATTCAGAAGCAATGGTGATCTCAAACATTAAGAATGAACTGTCATTTCCTCTAACACAAATAGCTGTGAGCTATTATCTAGAGGCGTATTATACTCATGAGATCAGAGACTCATAATCCCTAAGAACACAGCTGCATAGGTTAAATAATAAATTTTTGCTTACAGTAAACTGTCTATATTGCAGCTCTCAGATCTGAGATATTCCTTTATATATTGAGCTACATGAGCGTCAAATAAGATGAAAAAACTCTGTGTTCTGCACATGTAATTTTAGATAGAGAATACATAAACCAATACATACACAGTAGACAATTAAAATGCTTGGAAGATTTTGGAGAACTGACAGAAGAGGAATAAATAACTAAAGACGAGCAAAGATTTATTGCAAAGACAGTTTTGTCATTGGATGTTTCCCTACTGCTTTCTTACAGATGTTCATATTATAAAATAAAGCTTTCGTACTTTTGTCTTCCTGAGCTTCCCATTCTTTGTGAACAGTGAAATATCTGTGAAAAACTGAAATATCATCCTAATCTTGCACTATGATATTGAAAGAAAATGCCATAATGTAACATTCTCATTAAACAGCACTGGTAGTATTAGTGGATGCCTTTCCTTTGAAGAAAAGAAATACTTCAAGGTGGTGGCTCTCTTCTGCAAGTTCAGAATTTCAGCACTAATTTCTCCAAATACAGTATCCAGCATCGAGTCATCTGAAATTCTGTACACACAAGCTAGAACAATTCTAATAACTACCTAAGTATGTGAATATTAGCTATACATATACATCTAATGTGTAGCCGGCATGAATAGACCACAGAAATTCAGCTACTTCTTTACACTTGTACAGCCATGATGTACTTTTGGTCCATCCCTAATCATTACCATAATAAATAACAAACATACAAAGTTCAATTTAGCAATTGCTTGGGACAAACCTCTTTCACGGCATACTGGAGTGCACTCTAAATAACAGTTCCCCTTGCCTTAAAACCCACTAACATTTCCATTTCAAGATTGCCTTGTTACTTGATTTTTTATACCAGCTTGATGGGGAATGGCATGGAGAAAGGAGCAATGCAAGAGAGGTTTAATTAAACCAACAGATGCATCCACTTTGTAACTTGGGACTACTGCCATTGTGAAATGCTTTTTATAGGCAGCAGCCTAAGAAACACATGCCAATTATTTGAACTAAAGTGAATATGCTGTGCCTGAGAGCTCATGACACCATCCCATCTTCTGGGAGACTCCAGCATGTCAGAAAAGAGAAAGATGGAGAAAAGCAGCATCATAAAAATCAGTAAAAAACAAGAGACGACACTCTACTTGCTAACCAGGAACACAGATTAAGTTAAAACAGCTCTTCCCTAAGAGCTTCACATTCACAGCTCTGACCAAGGTTCCAGAACCAGACAGTTTTTACCCTTGATCCCACTCTAAGTGCAGAGGACAACCAGAGTTTATCAGAGAACAATAGCTTACTAAATGTTTAACATGAGAGAGAAAACACTGTTAAGGGTAGCTGAGAAATGTCATTCTTGTAAGAATACTCTTTCACATATGTCCTGGTTTCGGCTGGGATAGAGCTAAATTTCTTCCTAGTGCTGTGTTTTGCATTTAGTACGAGAAGAATGTTGATAACACACTGATGTTTTTAGTTGTTGCTAAGTACCCTGCTAGTCAAGGACTTTTCAGCTTCCCATGCGCGCTGCAGGGTGCACAAGAAGCTGGGAGAGAGCACAGCCAGGACAGCTAACCCAACTGGCCAATGGGGTATTCCATACCATATGATGTCATGCTCAGTATATAAATAGGAGGCGTGGTCCAGGAAGCAGCAATCGCTGCGTGGTGGTGAGCAATTGCATTGTGCATCACTTATTTTGTATATTCTACTATTATTATTATTATTTTCTCTTCCTTTTCTGTTTTATTAATCTGTCTTTATCTCAATCCACGAATTTTACTTTTTTTTTCCAATTTTCTCCCCCATCCCACTGTGGGGGTGGGGGGCATGGGGAGTGAGCGAGCAGCTGTGTGGTGTTTGGCTGCCTGCTGGGTTAAACCTCAACAAGGCCTTTAGGACTTTGAAGTGATGCCCATTGTTCTAATGTATGTATGCACAACTCTAGCTTAATAATGTGTTCCACAGATTAGATGAAATGTTTTACAGATAAAAAAAAAAAAAATTCAAAAAAGTATCCAAAACAAATATATCACATTTCAACCACAGACAACATACTCCCAAGAACACTAATATTTCTACATAGCCTTTTTCATTAATCTAGCAGAAAGGTCTGTCATGGATGCACTCCCACACCGCATGAAACAAAAGATGACTACACCCCTGCTGTTTGCATAAGCTGCTAGTTTAACCTTGGAGCACAAAGTACATGCTCTTTCAGTCCGCACCTTAGAAAACGCCTGTTGACTTCACGTGACAAATACCTTCCCTCTTTATTCAGTCTGAAACTTCAAGGATAAGCACAGTGAGTTTTTATGTGAAAACTTGACTTCAGTTTAATACTAGTTCCTTTGTGTGCAATAATAGATTCTTCCTCGCTTACGTGTTTCATTTAGCTAAGTCTTGCTGAAAATTCACATCCTCACTTGTGAAGAAAACAGATGATTTGGCAGTATCATGGATTTCTGTTACAGATGCTTCCTGGCAAAATTCTCCTGCCATGGTTTTGGTGTAAATTATGCCATGCCAGATGTCATTTAGTTCTTGTGTTGTTATGAAACATTCATTTCAACTTACTAAACATACTGTATTATGGCATACACACAGCTTAGCATTCACAATAACTTTGAAAAATGAACATAGGATAAAAAAAAAGTTACTTACAATATGGTAAGTATTGTTTCAGTCCAACAAAGTGCAGAAGCTGTAGTTCAATTTTCATTATTATTAGATCTGTGCACTATTGGATCATCTAGAAGTTGAAATCTCCTCTTGATGAGGTGTAAACAAATTTCTTTTGATTGAGCCAGAACTTACAATCTGGTATTTATGACAGATTTTGTGCTTTATGGGGGAGGAGACAGTACATGATCAATCACAGAATCTGCTAGGACAAATTGCTCATTTGAAATTTATTCATAAAACAAATAGAAGAGCAACTTCACATAATTTCACTGCTTTGCATCACATAGGTACAGCATTTCTAAACTAGTGTTGAGTGTACTAATACCAGATGTGCTGTTTCACAAAAACATGGTCCCACTTGAATTCAGTAAGGTTTCTTCTGCTCTTAAACGTTAATCGGGCACTTAAAAGCTTCACTAGACTTGTAAATTCAAACCTCTGACAATTTACTTAGTCCTATCATTTCTGATATCCAGGATATGTGAAAATAAAACTTTCAGCTCAATAGTTGTCATTGAGAAAAATATGAGTTAATCTAGACCACACTGATGGAATGATATCATGTTAGCCAAATAGCCTTTATTAAGAGATTGAAATTAACTCCTCAGGATCTTTTAAGTTTCTAAGTGTGAAATAATTACTGTTAGTGTAGCTTACAGATGTGGAAGAGAAATATTTTGTTTTCATAACCAAATAGTCCTTTCCTCTGTGAAGTGGAACACAATCTATATATTGCATCGACACTTCAAAACCATTCTCTCTCTCCTCTTTTCTCGTCCAACATTTCCTTTTAGATATTTCAAGAAATTCTTTCATTGTCTTTCGCATAAAATGAGAAATAGATTATTATGGAAGAGCTTCTAACATAAAAAGTTAATGCATTAGACTAGCCCTGATACAAAAATTATTTGAGGTACATTTGTATTTGAAGTTCTGACAAATTATCCAGTTGTTTACAACTGCTAGAATTTCCCTCAGTAGTAAAACACTGGCAATGTGCATGAACACAAGAAACTATTCATGGCGCACATTCATCCTTTATGCAGTTAAATTAAGTTTTTAAACCACAAAAAGATTTGGCTGTTTACAGTATGTTTAAATCACATGTGATAGGAACCAAAACCACAAGATCATGTCTCTCATACTTTGCTCTATTTCAGAACAATCTCAGCTTGCAAAGCGGATCAGTTTTCCATAACACAGGTAACTAGGGCTCACACAGTCAGACTTTTCACTTAGGAGGCCACAAAAAGAATCAGAGACCAAATATCTTTTGCTTAAACATTGTGCTTACAGACAGCTATTTTACCTCACTTCAAAGTGCTACGAAAATTACTTTTTCTCTAAAACGATGTTCCATTTATTATTCTAAATTTTTTTTCTGAAAACAATCTTATAGATTAATCCTTACAGTAATTTTTTCAAGTTTTGAGTTTTTCTAATGAGTATCAACACAGGAAAATTCTAAATTGTTTAAGCAAAGTATTTGCTACAGTTGCACTTGATCAACATCTCATTCTTTTTTTCCAACAAGTGAATGAGTGCAACCAACTTTCTTTCAAGAGCCATACAGAGGAGAAAGTACAGATTCTGCTCTGTAGGCTAACAAGAAGGTGAAGGAGCTGCTACCGATATGAAAACTGTGTAGGCTCTGCTGTGCTAATTTTGAGATGGGGAAGAAAAACAATATTGTGTCAATATTTAGGTCCACATTTTCGCCTTTGCAAAGCAGATCCATTGCTTTGAGAGACTGACTAGGATTACCTGGAACAACCACTATTTCAGCATGGCATCTGTTTTTTAGCTGATCAACAGTCACTATGTCTTGATTAATAATTCTACATGATTTCATCAGCACATTTCTGTCTCAAGGGGCCCAGTTCTATTTTATTTTCCAGTAACACATTCCTATCTAATTCCTATCTCTTAGAGATGAGCAGCATACTTCAATTACTTCAATGTCTACTTATTACACGATTAAGTCAACAAATCTCTTTTCCATAGCTACAAGCAGTTTCCAAAGATGTGACAGTTCGCTCCAGTCATCAAATGACCCTGAACGAGGAGGAAAATATAAAAGGATCAATAAATGTGAGAAAGACCTTTGGTATTAGGGAACCCAGATACACTGCCGCAACTTTCTTCCCTATTGATTTGAAGAGAATGCTGTTTGACTGCTGCTCTTATCGATAATCCACAAATTATTTGCTACTCTCTTTAGCCAAAGGGCTAAGGCAGTGCCATCAGCAACTTCATAACATACCCTGAAACAAAAATCAGATGTTACAGCTCAAAAGTCTGAGGAAACAGCATCGATAATTAAGACAGCTGTAACATGGAAGGCACGGTAAGCGACAGTTGTACAAGCCATTAACAATTTATCATGGCTCTATTTCAAATGCTGACATTTTCCATGACTTGGATTATGCCTATTATTATGAGATAATTACATAACCTACCACACAAGCATAACTTTGTTAACTTTGAAATAAAAGCTGCTAGACAACATACAACGCTGTTGTGGTTTAACCCCAGCCAGCAACTAAGCACCACCCAGCTGCTCGCTCACTCCCCCCCCGGGGGAATGAGGGAGAGAAGCGGC
>NW_009186854.1:9056-10393 GCF_000690835.1 Fulmarus glacialis
GAAAACTCGATAGTTGAGATAAAGACAGTTGCATATTAGTCTGAATAAATGTTATAGTTTAGTAGGTATATAGGTAGATACACATTCATAAATGCACAAGAACTGAAAGGAGTAACCTGTAACTGGTAGACTGAGGACTCTGCAATTGCATGCAACCTAGATCAACATGCATCTATGAGGAAGGGAAGTACAGAAACATTCTTCCAGATTTAAAAAAAAAACGCAGCATGGTAGGAAAAGGTACTTTGAATGTGCTAGTTGCAATCCACTGAAACAATGCCTGCAACAGCAGTTAGAACATTGGCAAACTACTTTTTCTGTTCCACAGTGCTTTGAAACCAGTATGCATCATCTGTTGCCAGCTGCCATTAGCAAACAAAGGCATTACCATCAGCACAAATGTGTAGGACACCAAAAATGAAACTTTTAAATATATCACATACAAGATACTCATTCTCAGTACAGCCTACTAGGTTATACAATTGTAAAATAACTTGTAAGAATGAGAATCCTGAAGTCTGCCTTGGGTTAAATTAGTTTTAAAATTGCATTTTGGTTTGTTTTTTTCAAGTGTTTTACAAATAAAAGAATCTTGGAAAGCGATTCTCACACGCTGCAGAAACACACACTGTGTTTCTCCCACCATGAGAGAAGTATAAAAATACATTAATAAATATAAAAATATGTTAGAGTGACCAACGTCACAGGAAAATCTATACTTTTCTACCGATTAAAAGGAACGAGCCAGGTGCTTCGTGCCTCCTATGTAGTGGGAACGTGCATTTGCTTGGTAACTTGTTCTGAGCTACTGCATATTAATCACACACACATGTAGGAACACAAAGGTGACCACTTACGTTTATCAGCCAAAATAGTTCACAGCAACACAATAGTTTATAGCAATTCAGGAAGTTTAACGCTGAATTTAGAGGAATTTAGGTATGTGCTTATATGGTTTGATGAACAGAACTTTTACGAATAAAAAGAAAAGGATACAATGAAGTTATATGTGACTTTAGCGCATAGAAAAGGCATAGATTACAAACCAAATATCAATTATTAGCAATATTTAGCTTTTCATAGGGTATCATGTAACATCTCAGACTCAACAAGCATAAATTGACAGACTGTTATGATTTGAAAATTTTACAAAAGTTCTAATACTGTTTCAGTGTTTGGGCTAGACTCATGGTCTTCAGTAAACATGTATCTTAATTCTAACACAGGATAAAACTGATCTGTAAATTTCCTCTTGTAAAAATGAAACTGTTCCAATTATGGTGTTCACTCATATTTAAGATAATAAATTGTGTAAATGTCGTGGTTTAACCTGGCAG
>NW_009186855.1:0-355 GCF_000690835.1 Fulmarus glacialis
GCTCCCGCCCGCCCGGCCCGGGGGGGAAGCCCCTCTCCCCGCCCACTCGAGATACTGAGAAGCGGAGAAACTCCTCACGCTTTCCCCAGCATCGCCCCCACGCGAGGTTCCCGGAGGGGGCCGAGACCCCCAGGGACAGCAGCGGTCAGGGTGAGGCACAGCGCAGCAGAGCCACGCAAGGAGCAGGAGCAGCCCCTAGTTCCTATTGTCTAGGACATTTATTCTAGATGAAGGCACACCTGCACAACCCAGCATGGACTGGGGGCAGCCCCACCACAAATGCCCGGGGAGCAGGACCAGGCTGCGGCCGCAGGGACCCAGCTGGAGCTGGAACCCGCTGTGTGCTCTGGGTCCG
>NW_009186855.1:401-1067 GCF_000690835.1 Fulmarus glacialis
ACAGAGGGGAGAAAAGAGGTGCTGGGGCACAGATGCACCGTCAAGTTGTGCTGCTCCCTTCCTTGCCTACCTGGGTACTTCTGCCCTTGGGAAGCCAGAAGCCTCTGGTCACCGCTTTCCTTGGGCAGGACGCTGCCAGCAAGGACAGGAGAGCTGCCAAGAGGAGAGCCGGGCTGAAAGCCAGAGGGAGGTCAGGACCAAGAACCAGATTTCTTGAGTGAAGGTCCAGCAATGGGGCATGAGCAAACAGCAGGGCAGGGCAGCCCTGCTACAGCCCGAGCACTCCCAAAGGCAGCGATACCTGGTGCCCATGAGACAAGCCCAGGCTGCCAGGGTCTCCATTCCGTACTTGCTCTCCACAGCACCTCTCCAGGCTGATGCCCCATCTCTGGTAGATGACGTCTCTGGCAAAAGACACAGCTCCCAGCAAGTTGTTTCCCTGCCCACAAGACCATGCATCTAGAGCACCGTGACCTGCCGCCTCATTTCTAAGGCGCCATGGTCCTTAGCAAACAAGGCTGAGCTCTTCCTCACCATGGAGGAAGAAAGCAGCTCTGGAGACTATGATGAGAGGAAGGCCCTCCGGTTACAGAGCCACCTCCACACAAGTCTATACGCAGCCCTGCAGTTTCAGAAGCTGGTTTATCATCCAAGACAGGACTCCTG
>NW_009186855.1:1106-5715 GCF_000690835.1 Fulmarus glacialis
GGCTGCCTGTACCCTGGTATGTCATGTGCAAGGCAAGGAAGGAGTCCTCAAACACCCATCCTGTGCTCGTAGGGCAAGATGAGCACTGTGGAGACGTGGCAGCAGGTAATCCCACTGTGGTCAAACTGGGAAGCTCATTGCAGAGAAGCTGCTTCAAGTTCCTCCTGTCTCCCCTTCCTGGCTGCGGCAGCTGCCCGGTCGGTGCCAAGCAGGGGAAGCACAGCTTCCTCCCGGCTGCCAGCAGCCACCACGCAGGCCCGGGCCGCGGCACTGTCCCACAGCTCGGCAGCGTTCTCCTCTCCTCTCCTCCCGGGATGGCCGGGTGCCATGACTCCACGTGAGGCAGCTACAGCTGGTCTGCCCACGACTCCGGCTGCACAGCCCTCTCTTCCTGGGGAAGTGCTGGCTGGACAGCAGCATTCCCACCACCCACTCCTCCAAAAGGCAACAACAACTTGAGATGGGAGAATAACCCTTGCTGGCAGCACATACCCCTCCCAGCCCCAGCCTACTCCTGCCGTGCTGCCCCTCCCTCCCTCACCTTGGCAATTCACCTGGAGCCCGAGGGACACAAACACTAAAGCTGAATCCACCCACTCTCCCCTCCAGCAGGGAGATGCAGAGGAGACTGGGTGGTCCTTCAGCAGGGCATCTCAGGCACCACGAGTCAGTAGGTTGCAGGGTCTCCTTGTGGGATTGGCACAAGCTGCCCTACGGCCGCCCCACAAAGCCATGCTGCTCCTCTCTGCTGGAGACGTGGGCTGGGAGCATCCTGGGTGACCCAGCACCACAAGGTGCAACTTGCCAAGAACGGTACAGGGAAGAAGAAAAACAGAGAAGGAAGGAAAGAAATCCAAGTCACGTCCCAGACATTGCTCCTCTTTAAACCTGCATTGCTCCCTCCCCTCCCCGGGGACTCGCAGAACATGATCCCAGCTTGCTGCGAGGCATGGGCTGCATCCTAACCACCCTGCCAGGAGGAGAGCCCACACGAGCAGGGTGCCTGATGGCCTCACGTCCAAGCAGTAAGGCAGATTGGCATGCACGCCAGGAGCCATTCTCCTCCTGACACACGCAGGGTCTGCAAAAAGACCCTGAGAGCCTAAGTGCTATGAAGGCTCAGCGGGAAACGCTCTGTCAAGCTGTCTCTCCCAAGCAGACCCCTGCTAGGAACCCATCTCAGGACCTCCCTCACAAGCAAAGCCCTCTGCCAGGGAGAACGCAGATGAGCCAGGTGGAAAAGGGCTCCTCAGCCAGCACCAGTGGCCATGGGGCTGCCTCCTGGGACATGGCACAACACCCCTCCTTTTACCAGGGAGGAGGCATGAGGACTGCTGAGCAAGTCGGAGCACCCTGGCAACTAGATGGAGACTCTAACCTCACCACACACAGAGCCCCCCACCCTTCCAACCCAGTATTTTTCCCCAAAGGATAAGCTCAAGTCCCTGCCACTGCTGCCCCATTTCCAGTACCCTCCCCAGCTACCACAGACCCCTGGGAATTTCTGGAGCATCACACAAGAAGCCAAGACCTTCCCAAAAAGCAAGCAGAGTGTCCTGGCCCTCTCCTTCACTTGGCCACCGTGTGGCCAGCTTGGCCTGGTCCTGCATCCTTCTGCTCTGCCCTGCCAAGCTCCTGCCCAATGCCTTTACCATGGCACTGCCGTGCTGCCGCTGGCCCAGCAGCACCCCCCTCCCCTCCTGGCCTGCTCCACGCACCCCCCCGGGTTGGGCTTCAGAGCTATGCTCTCCTGGCAATCCCAGCATATGCGGGCTAAGGCCAAAGGCTTGGCCTTGAATAAAGAAAGAAAGAAAAAAAAAATCCCCAAAGGGAAGTGAGGACATTTGTACCCTCCTGTGTGCATGTTTACACATGCAAATCAGCCACCGCACAGTCCCAGGTCTGCCAGGACTCTGTCCCCTCCAGCCATTTGGGGGCCACTTTTAGGGGCAGCACTGCCTCAGATCTGAACAGCCTTTGTGTCCTGGAGGAGGCAGGTTCAAACTCCAGCATGAGCAGACTGGCTCATCACCCTCTTGGGAAAGACAAACACTCGCACCTTTGCCCCTTGCGAGTCTTTCAGATGAGACTTTATAATCAGAAGAGCCATCTGCACTGGGGAGACATCACACTTGCCTGGTCCATCCATATGGGTCGTCATTTTTGTCTGTTATCCCTCCCCACTCCCCAGAGCTGGCTGCATGTAGACAACCCTTTACAGCTACAGCATTTCACAAATGCCTGCATCCTTTTGCGCCAGCTACAGCACACAGGGACAGCCGGTCTCCCACCCGCTCCCTCTGCCAACCATGCCCACCCCACGCTCAGCCCTTCCCTTTACACTTCTGACACCAGCGCATGAAGGACCAGGCAGGAAAATATAGCAAGACCTGACAGGGCGAAAGAGCACATAAAAGCCACCTTTGACTCAGAAGTGAGCAGCTCGGAGGAGCTGGCCAGCAAGCCCAGCAGCACTGAACGCACACCACCAGCTCCAGGCTGGTCTGAAGTGGAGAGAGTTGGCTGTGCAGGAGCCAAAGGCACCCGAGACATAGGGACAGCTCGGCCCAACCAGTACCTCTACATCTGGCTCAGTCAGCACTGGGACAGCCCAGCCTGGCCAGCCCCAGGGCAGAGGGGACTCTCCCTCATCCAGAGCAGTCCATCCACCGCTCATCATCCCCGCTCTGAGCAACGCCACGCGCCTGCGCTGATGGCATTTCTCCCTTTCCTCCTCCTTGGGACTGGAAGCAGCCTGGCTAAGGCTGCAGGTGTTCGGAGGAGGGCCAGCCCCAGCAGGGTGCAAGAGGCAGAAAGTCACCATGTCTGCAGGAAAGCAGAGGGAGGGACAGGGGACAGCGGGCCAATTTAACACCCTCAGACACAGCTGCTATCCCTCTACTACAGGCAAGAAAACATTATCTTTGAGCTCATCCATATTCCCTCCCTGTCCGCTTTTCTAAATGAAAGTGTTCAATGCATTAAGGCCTCCATGTGGTCACCAGCCAGTTTAAAGCCTGGTGCCATTAATGGGTTTATTTCTGGGCTTTCACAGCAAGGATGTCACAGCTGCTGCCAAAATGCAGCAGACAGGCAGAAGGGACTGGGCTGGGTGCAGCTGGGTGTGCTCAGCGTGGCAGGACGGTAGTTTTATCCTCTTGCTTCTGAAGCATGGAGCTGGCAGGAGACACGTACTCCATCTTGGGGTCGGGGCAGGCCCCGGCACATCAGCGCTGGGAGCAGCACGACCCACGCACGCTGCCCTGCATCTCCGCGCTGACCTCAGATGGGGGGGCTCACAGGCATCTTGTGGGACCCCACGCTCTCGAGCCACCAGTTACTTGGGAAGAGATAACACCAGCAGGAGACACCAGTTTCATTTCCTTCACCTCCCCATTTCTGTCTACCAGATGCCAGATACCAGCCTGCGACACCAAAAACCAGTGCTACTTTGGGATCTGACTGACAGCTGTCAATCTCTCCCTCCTCACAGAGCTAGAGACTTTGCAGAAGCCCCCAGCTCCTGCTGTTGCCAGGCTGATTTCCCACCTGGCTCCCTTCTTGCTAATCCTGTTTGGCAGGGAGCTAATTGGGATTTATCTGACAGCACCCAATGCCTAGAGAGCCATTTTGTGCTTCCTCCAGGGAGGGCGAGGAGGAGGAGGGAGCCTGCAGAAGGTATTTGCACATTCTCCCTTCCCCATCCCCTCCTGCAGTTTTACAGGCTAATTACCAGCATTACAGAGAAAGGAGCAGGAGGGGGAGAAAGTGGGGATTTTAATTATTTCATTTAACACTTGGCAGGACCCAGCTTGACTCCTGCTGCGCAGCTCTTGGAAATAAAGAGCTATCAATGGGAGACGGGGGAGCGGGTGTGGGAGATGGGGCTGGGGTGGCCAGCCTCGCGGCTAGGTTGGCGTGTGTGCCAGGAGTTAAAAGGAGTCTTAATTCACACCCTGCCCAATAAACAGCCGTGCCAGGCGGTGCTGGACAAGGGGTGCCAGGCTGCCTGCTCCGAAGAGGGGGATTTCCCCACTTAATGACTTTGTCCTGAAACAGTCCCCTCCTATGATGTGACACTGGACCACACAGCTGTCTTCCAGATGCGCTTAGGGATGCCCGAGCGTGGAGCATTGGAGCAGGCCACACGCATGTGTCCCGGGGAATACAGGTCACCCTTCCCCAGGACCGCAGGCCCTTTTCTGAGCTGGCGGTCTGCACGCCACAGCCTGTGCACACGCTGCATTGCAACTGAGAGACAGCCCCTCCGCTAACATATGTTCCCCCATGCATACCGCACAAAGCCCACACCTCTTCCACCTAGCCACCCATACACAACGGTGAATGGGTTTTTATGATGTCTCTGTCTCCCCCCTTAAGAAAAAAATAAACCAAGGTTTGCACATAGAACTCGGTGTCCAGATCTAAAAGTACAGGACTGCTGCCCAAAAGCAGACACACAGCAAAAGCAAAAGCAACTCAGGGGAGGGAGGTGATGCATCTCAGCGCTAAGCCACACAGCTCCCCGCTGTTCCGGTCAAGGAGCCCAAGCGCTCTTTGCCCAGCCCTGTCATACTCTGCCTTCGCAAGGGTAAACCGCTGCCGCGGG
>NW_009186855.1:5728-26033 GCF_000690835.1 Fulmarus glacialis
GGCTCCCGCCGGCACCCACACTCCTGGCCCCGACTCCTCGCTCCCTGTGAGCCCAGCTTGCAGGCTCCAAATAAGTCAGCTGGGCTTGCACCCACAGCCCAAGACGACTTTCCAGACCAAAGCACCGTGTAGAGATTTCACGCCTTCAGCAGCCAGTGCTTCCCTCCTCTGTGGTTCCCAGGAGAACCACGTAGCCCACTGGCTCACTGCGCTGCCAGGACAGCTGCCCGCTGCAGGACTTGTATTCAGGAGCGACGCTGAGAACAGTGCCCAGGCTGGAAAGAGGCGAGCCAGGGTGATGCTGGGACAAAGGCTCCTCCAGTCTGTCCCTCCGTGTTCTCCCGATACTCCGAGGGTGTCCGGGGCAGGGTGTGCACAGCACTACAGCCCCAACCCTGCTGCTGTGCGCCCGGAGCTGCAGCCCAGGCTGCCCGCCTGCAGCCCTCGCTCCTCCGGCAGGCTCACACTGCCACCTGCCGCTCTCGCCAACCCGTGCGGCAAGAAACTCCGGCAGAGAGCCGAGCCGCGAGCCCGCAGCATCTCCACTGACGGGGCATGGAGGGGATGATGTTAGAACAACACAAGGGTGATAAGGAAGGGAAGCCTCTCCCTTGCTGGGGGACAAACAGACCTTTCAAACACCTTAGGGGCTACAGCCTGTCCTGAACTTACGTTGTCCTGTGGCTAGCTTCCCCGAGACAGCATCAACTCCCTCCAGCAGAGGAAGAGCCTTGCCTGACTGAGAGTGAATCGTCCAAGCCTTCAGCCTCTCTATGTGCTCATTGAGTTGGCTGAGCTGTAAGATTTCACTTCTGCCAACCCTCTTCCAAACATACACCAGTTGCTTTGCAAGCTGATGTGAACTTGTTCATCTGCAAGGGAGCGAGAGCATCAGCTGGTGTTGCAGAGCTCCTCAAGGATATGATAACATGGGGGGGTGCAAATAAGCAAAAAAACAGGGGAAAACAAGTGATGAAACAAACCTACAGCACATTTCTGGAGCAAACATCCAGCAGGCTAAAATTAGCATGTATTCCTGGCACTCTGGATACCTTCCCACCTAGAAAGCAGCTGTCAGCGGAGTGCTTCCAGACAATGAATAACGTCCTTCAGCAACAGGGGTGGGGGTACGCCTCATACTAGTTCTGCCTGAAAGAGCAGCATTGGCTGGAGTTAGGGTACTGCCAGTAACCTCACACAGGCCTCCGAGTCCTCAAACCACATCAGCAGAGCCCAACCAGTGAGAAAACACATCATGCCAGTGAGAACCAGGCATGCAGAGAGTATGAAAGCAGAAAACCAAAACACTGAAACACCTCAATTCCTACCCACCCAGCCCAGCACTCAAGGAGCTGAGCAGCAGCAGTGGGGTAATACAGGAATGGCCAGCACGTATCCTGTGCAAAGGCGAGGCATCCTGACAGCAGAAGCATCCGTTTGCCATGCCAGCTGTACAGAGTGCTGCAGGCAGAGGGAGCGCTGGGAGCAATATTCACGAAAGGGCCCGCCAGCCTTCAGCCAGAGCTGCTCTAGAGAGCGGAACGCCATGCCACAGGGCAGCCCTGCAGCTCTCTGCCACCTCCTCCCAGCCAGGGCTCCGCAGGGGAGCAATGGGTTGCCCCCGGTTCAGCCAGATGCCTCACCCTGCTCCCTACCCTGGGCCAGGAGCCGAGTCACGCCAGCTAAGTGCTCTCACTGCATCTCTCCCAAGAGGCAGTCCAGCCACAAGAGAACCCGCACCGGCTAGGAATTACACCTGCGCCCTTGAGAGATGCAGCTCTGTGCCAGCCAGCACCAGCCGCGGCCTCGGTCGTGGTTGTGTCCGGCACCCACCACAGACAAGAGCGTCAGCCCCGGGCCCTGGTCCAAGCCATCTGGTGCAGCAGAGCTTTGTTAACCGCTTCCCATAAAGCGGACAAACCACAAGAGCCACGGAACGGTGCGAGACAGGCCTCCTGGGAAGGCACAGAGCCAGACTTACCAGCAGGGCGAGAGGCGGCAGCATCGTCCCCTCCTGCAGCAGCAGCAGGGGAGGACAGGCAGCCCATCGCCCAGCTCCTCGGTGGTGGTGCTCAGACTAAACCCAGTGCAGGCCGCTTCCTTGGGGAGAGCAAACCCCCTGAGCTACACAGTAAGGTGAAAAGAAGAGTGCTCAAGCACGTCACTAAGAAAGGAGAAAGGAAACACAGCCAGCAAAAGCGTGTGCTTGCACATGCCGTCAGAGGAGGAGGTCAGCTGCTCCCTTGGATTGGGAAGGCAGGGAGAGTCGCAAGAGCCTACAGGAAGGAGAGGAAGGGAAGGGACACCCTCGGAGATCGCTCGCAGGCACTGCAGAGGCACTTGCACGTTGGATGGGGACACA
Source organism: Fulmarus glacialis (assembly GCF_000690835.1). NCBI lineage: Eukaryota > Metazoa > Chordata > Aves > Procellariiformes > Procellariidae > Fulmarus > Fulmarus glacialis. The sequence goes on from NW_009186855.1 coordinate 8,091, forward strand.
GCAAGGGCGAGCGGGCAGCCCCGGGAACCCAAACCCTTTTTCTCCTGCCTGGGAGAGACAAAAGCAGGCGGCATCCAGCTATCACACTGTTGACCACGCACAGCTGGAAGTAAAACGTTTGTGCCAGTGTTGCAAGCAGTGAACAGCATCCAGCCGGTGGGGCTGCTGGCACCAGCGGCCGGCACCCAGGAGAAGAGCAGAACGCTCTAAACTCGGTGTATGCATCTCAGAGGCACGGGAAGCGTTAGCCGACAGGGGATGCTGTCGGCTTGGATAGCTTCTCTCCTTGCTCCTCCTGGACCCAGAGAGGCCCAGGGTCCAGGCCAGGAGTAGGCGGCTTTCAATAAAACTTTTATGTCCTTCTGTTCCCTCTCCAGCGCCTTTGCAGCAAGGGCACATTTCCAAGCAAACCCTTAACCTACCCCTCCCAATCTGCACAATACAGTCTATATATTACACATAATGAGGGGCACAAAATAGGGAGGAAATACAGCAGCAATAGCTTTAAACAGCTCACCAGCCACAGCTGGTCCAGTCCTGATGTAACTCCCTTTTCCTCGGTTCAGTGAGGTTTGACACAGCCAGCCACAATGACCAGACCAAGGCTAGCTGAGCTGCCACAGCTCCGTCCCACCCCACATCACACTAAAAAGCCAGCTGCTTACCCAACTACATATGTGAGTCAGCAGTGAACCTAAAGGTCTCAAGATGAGTACAGTGTGGGCAGAGGAGCAGCCCCAAAGTCAAAGCTGGTGCAGAGAAGCATTTTGATATCTCTACACCCAGGCCTGTCTGTACAAGCAGGGGACAGCTGCCTGTCCATGGCAAACACAGACCTGGGACCTTTTGCCACGGCAGGGCGGCTGCCCGGGTGTGCTGGAGAGGGGCAGTGGCACAGGGAGGCATTCCGTTTGCCCTGTCCTCCAGCCCGAGCCAGCCGTGTCGCCGGCGGATGTGCACAAAGGTTTGTGCATGCAGGGGGAGGGCGTGAGATGAACTGCCAGCCCCAACCACATGCCAAACGCCTTCCTTACATACGCTCTGTATCCACAGCCACCAAACAAAGGAGTTGGCCACGAGGCTCCCGGGATGCCAGGATTCCCAGCACCAGGGATCAGAGGGAAGTGGGCACCCAGCCAGCCTGCAGCCGTGTACACCCTCGCCCGCTAAGGGCTGCTCTCATCAGCCAGGGCATGCACACGGTTTGTTTTAATGACTGGAATTCACTGTTTAAAACAACTGTCTGTGCAGATGACAGCTGAGGAAGAGATGAGCCACTGCTGACAAGGTGCAGGGCAGGCGAGGCAAGGGACCAGAGGAGCAGGGACAGGAACACCTTAGGGGCTTCGACCTGTGCCCACACTTCACTTGCTTTTGCTAGAAAGATGCCCAGAAGAATTGTCTGTGGCATGTTTGTCCCACACTTGGAGCTTCACAGCTCAGCCAGGACAGGGGGCACACATAGCCTCTGTCCTTGACCTGCTGGCAGCAATGCTCTGCCCTTCTTCATTAATCACGTCAGGTGCAGCACGTGGCACAAAACCCCCAGGCCAGGTCAACAGACAAACCCGTTCATTTTACCTCCAGTATGAGCTGGGACAGTGCTCTTCCCCACCCTCCCCAGGAAGCTGGTGAAGGTGAGAGGCTGAGGATGGAGTCGGATACGAGACAAGCACTAGGTGAGAGGTGTCCTTAGATCACAGTTTCGCACCCACAGCACTCCAGAGGCTTGGTGCCACAGCAGCTGCCGCTTGCTTTGTGCGAGGACAGGAACAATCCAATTGAGCCCAGGCAACAACATCAGGCTGGGCAATGTGGAGGCAGAGGGGAAAGCAGTTCTTCAAACTGTGATCTAAAAGCAATAGCTCCCTTTGAGGTGAGTGCACCCTCCGCAGCCAAGAGGCTGTGGGGATGGGTGTGCCTGTACCCACCTCCAGAAGGTTTCTATTGCTCCAGCACATTCTGGGTGGATGGAAGAATGACACGGACTAGCCAGCGAGTCTGATGGTGGATGGAAAAAATGGTATTTTTTTGCATGACACACCACCACTTACCAGCAAGAAGCTTCCTATGTTCTTTAGAAAGCAGGGAAGGGGGAGAAGAAAAAGGAGAGAACAAAACAGTTAGAAACAAGAAAACAGATATCTAACCCAAAGCTTTCCTACCCTCCCCCAGACCCCCTCCTCCAATACTATTGACACCACCTGGGGCAGCTTCCATCCACCTCTTCCAGCCCTTTCCAGGCAGCATCACGCACTAGCTCCCAGATCACCCCAGAAGATCGTGGCCGGGTTGCTGGCCTTCTAAGCCCATTGATTTAAATATGTTTTCACAGCACAATGGGCTCCCAAATCTGCAGATAGCCAGAAAACAGCATGATCCTGATGTTACTGATGATATTGCATACTGCAACAGCCTAAATCATGCACAGCAAAACAAGGGAGAAACAGAGAGCCCCAGAACCAGAACATTAAATATGTGCAACCGACAACAACAAAAACCCCACCAGGGACAGCTCAGCACTGACCGCTGACTATCAGCCACACAACGCAAGCACGCTGGATTAGATACCACAGTTGATTTGATCCACGGAGAAGCCTGCACTCTAGAGGTCCTGGAGGATGTAGCAAGTGCAGCCAAAGACTCAGAAGTCAACATGCATTAACTGTTAAAACTTCGTGGCTTGCCTTGTCAATAGATGATTTTCTGAAACCAAACTCACAATTTGGAAATGTCCAGGAGCTAAGCCTGGAGCTATCTGCAGCCACACCAGCCTCCCAATACAGGCTACCAAGGATGAGATATTTCCCATTCAACTCAAATGGGCACATCCTTTACCGTCGCAGCTTGATACCTCCTATCCAAATGCATCACCTGGGCTGGAACTACTTTTGAAGTCTAGGAAACCAGAGCACAAGATGAAACAAGGTTCCCAACACACATGATGAAAGAGAAGGTTAACAGTTAAAGAGCTGAGCATTTTAGTAATTGTTATTGAGCACAGCTAATGCATCTGCAAGTAATCTATGGCAGTATAGAAGTCCTGTAACCATTACAGCATTCATTCTAGATGCCTATGGAAATAGGAGCTGCCCTCACAGCCAGGTCTGTGTCCCACCAGGACACGGGTATCTCCTAGTGTGAAACGCAACTCTTAACTCCTCTTTTCTATTCCACGTAGACCACTCTACCTCCTCACAGGACCACACACTAGCTACTAGATAGTTAAAAGCAGGGTGGAGTTTGGAGTGCATGGTGCTTCTTGTGTGCTTTTCTCAGGCTGGACTCTCAAAGGCTGCTGAAAGAGGACAGACACGAAGCCCCAGGGGAAGCAGGGCCAGACGGGTGGGATGCAGGGGACGGAGGTGGGCGACTTCCCAGGGAAAGGGAGCGTGCTGGGCCACATCGCAGAGGAAATGGAGGAGGAGGAAGGCAAGGATGCAGCTGGAACAGAGAGCCTCACCCGCTGCCCCGGTACCCGGGCTGCATACACAGTACCCTGTGCTCTGCATGCCACCTTAGCAGCAGCTCCCACAATGGGCTGTGGGACATGGGTAATGTGACACTGTGAAGAGTCCTGACAGCTCACTGAGACTATTAGGGGAAAAACAAAGTGAGCATTGAGGGCTGGAGACGGCCCCATGTCAAGGAAGTGACGTGCAGCCTTCTCCATTGGCAACCGGGAGCCCTCTTGGCTATAGCTGTTGGGAGATGCAGGGAAGAAAGGCAGAGGGGGAAAAACAGCTTAAAAATATCCCAGAGCAGCACAGTTATTTTGGGATTTTAATTTATAAAAAGAGGAAGAAAAACAGAAATGAAAGCCAAGACCCCATGGCCAGCTCTGGTGCAGACGAAATATTAGCGTCTGGCTGCAGGACTGCAGCACTCCCTCCCTTCCTTTGCTCTGATGCCTCTAAATTAAAATTATGTGGATTGCACTATCTCCATCACATCCTTTTGTCACCTGGCAGAAGAGATGGCTCTTCTGGGCCCCTGGACAGCACGGTCTGGGATTGCCAGAGGGAATGGGGCCCACCTCCTCTTGCGCTGCTCCTCCAAGGCAGCACCTCTGAAGAGCCCTGCTGTCAAGGTGAAAGGAAGGCACAAGAGCAGCAGCAACACGTTTGGGTCAGCGGAACAGACTTGATTTTGCCAGTGTGCAGGAAGGGGTCACGGGCTTTTCCTGGGGTGTGAAGCCCTGGAGACAAGGCATGCTTGGTTGGGGTTTCTACAAAGCTGTCTGCCCACCATGTTTCAGGGGATTCGACTCGATCACTATTGCTTGCCAAGGGAAGGATGTGAACACCAGCGTGGGAGAGACGTGATCACCGCGGGGAGTGGAGCACGGGCAGTCGTTAGGTGTCTCAGGTCCCCTGCCTTTGCTGTGTGGGTGGAAGGCAGCTCACGCAGCTCAGCCTGGTCACTTTGGGCACTGCAGCAGCGAGCCAGCAGCTGCCTGGCAGCAGCCACCACACAACACTCGGTCACACATCATTTACTGCGCACACAGCACTTCTCACCCCACTGCTTTGCAGCAGGCGGGTCCCTCAGCCGCTGGCACAAGCGGCACAGCCCTGGCACCCCAGGGAGCCCACCCCAGCAGGGCCACTGGGTCACTCCACCACATCCCTGCGAGGCGATCCAGACCACATCGCCTAACATGCACGGGACAAGTGACGCGCCCAAGGCCACTGAGTGAGAAACTGTGGCAGAGGTATACAGCACACACAGAACAGAGGTCAAGCTGGAAACAGAAGACCTCATTTCCCACGTGCAAAAGCACGGCACTCCCAAAGCAGCACCTTTTCTTTAAGGTATCCCTGTGGCCCCTGCAGGTAGGTGCAACTGGGGTGTGGAGACCCTCAGGCCCAGCTGGGGCTCTGTGCTGGGTAGTGAAGTGTCACTGCCTGCCCCTGCATAGCAACTGAAGCTTTCATATGCAGATACCAAAACCTGACATTCTCTGGGACTGTAACAGCAGCTGTTTTCTGAGTCAGGGGAAAACCAGAAGGAGCAAGACGGCGACAAAGAAAAGGTGAAGTTGCCTGGCCAAGACCCCCGTAGAGCTGCCAACTTCAGGGCTGCAGCCCTCAGGAAATGGGAATTGCAGCCTTGTAGCACCAGGACAAGAGACCTGAGTGCTGCTCCAGGCCCAAATCCCCCCTGGCTGCCTGGGCTGCAGAACAACAGGGAGGAGCACATGGGATGAATGCTGCTAGCTCTAGTTCACGGGTGAGGAACAGAATCCCAGAAGGGTTAAGGGACTTGAGATGCATGTTGCCACAGCAAGACTAAACACTTGACCCCGTGGAGCCAGAAGTCGCCTGTGACTCACGGAGGCCTCCAAGCCACGGGTCCGCTCTTCTGCTCAGTAACAGCCACCCACCCACGCAGCGCTGCTCCAGTGCCAACGCCACCGGATGGAGCCCCAGACAGCCCAGCATCTCCCCACACATTCTGACCTACAGAGCTTCCACCCTGCAGCTCCTGCTCCTTCTTCCTAAAGCTCGGAAGATCACGCCAGTCCGGCAGGGTGCACATGTTCTCCCTCTCATTCTTTAGAACAAAAGTGCAATGGAGATGCATAGCCCCAGAGCCTGACCTGCCTTTCAACTCCAGCAAACATCACTGTGCTTTGATTTTCCCTTCATCGAGCTGTGGCTCAATGAAGCAGCTGTTAACATCAAGAAGGGGAAGACAAGTTTATTTTACTATATATTAAATAAAACAAAAAAGGAGAGCAGGAGGCTCTGTTCCAAGGTCAGGCACTTGACTGCAGAAAGTCTTCCTGGACAGAAACACACTCGGAGCAGGGGAATACACCCGAGCTTTGCAGAGAAGCAACGCAGAGCAGGAAGCTGATGCTCGTGCCGTGCCATTCCATGCCTGGCGAGCACAGGCCAGGCATGCAGCCATGGCTGGAACAAAGCAGACCTACCTCTCTGGAGCACCCAGTACATGCTTTTTGACTTAATCCTGCCAGGGGCTGAGCCACTACATCATGAAAAGTGGTATTTCTGAGAAATCACATGTGACTTGGACTAGTCACCCAACACAGCTGTTGTAAGGCCAGAACTATTTCCCGCTTAATAGCTCAGTTCCTGACACACTCGACCAACTCATATCCCAGACCATTTCCCTGCCCCTCGGGTCAGAAGAACTCACCAAGGCAAGCTGTCCTCTAGGAAAACCCTGCTTGGAGATCCCAACCTGAAGAGGAGGCCCTGTAAATTGGCCTTGCAGAAAGAGAACCGCTATCCAAACAAGGGCTCAAGCCCGGGGGACTACGCAGGGCAGGGGGTTTCATCTGCAAGTCTTCCTTCGAAGTGGGAACCCGCTGCGTGCCAATGAAGGGCACGGGGGGTGGATATTGTCCACCTGCACCCCAACCTCTCTCAGGCAGATGACAGGGCACCCAAGGGAGGCAGCTGGACCACCACAACCAGAAGAGCTGGGCTCTGAGGGGCCAGGAGGGATCCCCGATGGATCCCAGGAACCCGACAGCACGGCATTTTCTTTACCCTCACACTAATGTCCCCGATAAGCCTGCCAGTGAGATCCAGGTTGGACTGTCTCATTCCCAAGGAAACAAGCCAAGGGTTCCCACGCCACCTTCCCGCTGCTCAGTGCACAAAAGCAACACAGACTTCCTGAAATCCCTCTCTCCGTGACCCTCCCTACTGTTTCTCTGCATCCTGCTCCAAGGCCACGCTCTGTACTGAGATAACAAGGCACTTGGCTGCCAAAACCAGCAGCCAGAGGGGCCCGGGATCCACGCAAATCTGCATTCAAACAAAGACCTGGATCTGAATGGTCAGAAACTGGAGCTGAAGCCCTGTGGCTCAGGCTTACCTAATCCGTGTAAGGCCAGCGTGGGATCTCTGGAAGAGCTTGGGGACTGGGAACCGAGGTCCCACTGAAAGCCAGGGGCAGGGAAACAGGCAGGCAGTGCCGGGAGCCAGCTCAGCCCCGCAGGAACGGGCAGTTCTGCTGCACCTTCCACATCCAGTGACCGAGACGAGGGGCTGGAGAAAGCCAGAATAGCCAGGGACAGTTTCCATCAATTTAACATGAAATCCCCTACACAAAGAAATGAAACCCAAAGAAATGAAACCCAAGCAATCGCACACTAAAAAAGAAAATTTCTCCATTTTCTTCGCAGTTGGCACTTAATTCAGAAATTTTCTTAAGTCTGGGGCATCCAGCCGTCCCTGCTCTTGTAAATTACACACTAATTAAACACATTACACTCGCTCTCAAAAACATATCAATCAATTGGCATGTGATCAGCATCCAATAATTGCTGCCGCTGCTGAAATTCAGCGTCCCTGGAGAGGTGCAATTTTCTGTGTTAATTGTTTAGGTTTGGCAAGCAAGATGGGAGCTAACGAGCAGCCCAACTGCCACCTTGGGAGGAGGGTGCTGCTGAAGGGAGAAAAGGAGGGCAGGGGATTTTCCCACCTTCCTCCATTCCCAAGCTCTGAAGAACAGTCCCCAAAACACAGCCAGAATTGAAACCAGATGTGTAGGAAGTGTCTCATTAGCAGTAATTGCTTTGCAAGGATTTGAGGTTTCCCCTCTATGCCACCACCAAACACACTTTTAAGAAGCTGCCGTGGGTTGGGTACCGGGACGCACTGGTGGGGGGGGGAGGAAAAAACCCACAGGGCAGAGTCTCTACTACACTAACATTTTTATTGAAGTCAGGGAAAGTTTACTCAGACCAGGCTGTCTGCAGGCATCAGCCTGCTGAGTGGCAGAGGATCACTGCTCCAGCAGATTAAGCTGAAAAAAACCTCAGCATCTCAAACCCTCTTTCTTGAGCGCGGCTCATCACGGCCAAATGATTCGTGAAATAGCCTCATGATTAGCTCCCTTGCACCCTCCCTGCTTTCCTAAGGGGAAAACAGGCACGAGACACTCCAGGAACTTGTCTCCTTCCCTGCAACTCAAGGCTGATTAGAGGGTCTGGCAGGGACTCTAGGCTTCCCTTACCCAACCATCCCCACCTGTAATTCTACCTGTGGAGTGATTTTCCTTGGATTACAGGGCTGAACCCAGAACAAATCAAAGCCAAAGACACAAAGAAGAACAGGTCAATCAGGTCGTTGCACAGAACTGCAGAGCTGTTTCTGTTCCCTGGAACAGGGAGACCCAAAACAAGGCAGGATAGCCACGAGCCACCTCAGGGACTGGACAGGACCCGAGACCCCCTCTGCTCAGCCCTTGGCCCCTCCGAGTCCCTGCGGCATCAAGAGCCATTATTTTCTCCATGCTGCACAAGCTTCCCCCATCAGGTGACAACTTACCACCTATTCGTTTTTCTAAATCACCCCTTCGTTCTTGTGCTGAATTTCAACTTCAAATAAAAGCAAAGGCAGAATCTCTGATTTATACCAGACTATCTTCATAATTCTTCTTCCTGCACCCCACACAGCACTAGCTTTGATCCCACCACAGAGGGAAGGGGACAGTGGTTAAGCAGCCAGCACACCCACTGGGCCATGCTGCTGTCCTCCAGAACTGGTCTCATCCCCTACCAGGGGGCTGAGCTGGCCCACAGACCCTGCTGCAGGAACCTGTGGTTTATTATCCCAAGACAGAAAACCCTGCGAAGCAGCACTTCGTGCTCTGAGCCCACACCAGAATCACCCCTGATGCATCCCTTAGCGAGGGGAACGAGCTATGAGGATACAAAGCTGAGCGGGAGAGGGTGTTACCTGCTGCCCGCAACATGGCGTTCTCCAGTGGCTTTGTCACCTCTCTAGAGAGATGGGTGAGTCCATGCCCTGAGCAATTTCCCTGTCCCAAGTGCCTGTCCCTACAACCGGGGTAGCGTGAGGGACCCCAGGTCCAGCTGGGGTATACTCCCAAGGAGGAGACCCTTACTGTAGGGCCACTCTTCCCCCCCATTTCCTTCTCCAGCCTGTGCAAGACAAAGGACCCAGTCTTTGCTAGACATAAACTAACTGTAACAGCCGCCCCCAGGGACAGGGTGGAAGAGCGATTCGAATGTCAAAGGAGGAGTAGGCACCCGCATTATTTTTGGTGAGACGAGCATAATTGAGAGCCTGCAAATCTCCCGTATTCCTTGGGCTCTTTTCTCAAGTCCCTTTAGCATGCTGTATTCACTCTCCCCCCTCCAACGCCAGCAGAGCTCAGATCGCAGTCTCCAGGGCTAAGACAATAGCTGCTTATGTTCTAAACTAGCTCTGCTTTCTGGGAAGAGAGCCAGGCCTGGCAGCTCTCAGCAGCAGGGAATAAAAGATGTGTTTGTGCTACGGAGCCCCTCTGCACCCGTGGGGCACCCTCAAAGGGAGGCAAGGCATCAGCCTGCTGGGGATCCGAAAAAGAAATGCAGACAGATGCCCTGGGCTTAGTCAGAGGAGAGTGAGAAAGACCACAGGACGAAGATAGAAGCAAGCGCCTTGTTCAAGGAAACGAGCTGTGCAACCAGCAGCAAGCAAGGCCCTTGGGCACAGGCAGATGCACAGCATCCCCCCTCCAAGAGCTGAGAGAGCCAAGGCTGCAGCGCATCAGGCAGCTGACATCGGTAGGAACTGAGGATGCTCTGAACACCACTCGAAGCAGGAGGCAGGGTCATGGCAAGAGCACGGGCACGGTCCCCACCAAGAGCAAGCTACATGTCAGCAGGGTCCGTCTGAGGATGAACAACAGGGATCCCCGCTGCAGCGGAGCTCCCTCCACCCCACAGCGGGAGCGGGCTCAGGAGGCAGGCAGCCAGCCCTGTGCTTTGCCAGTCGTTTCTTCATGCTCGCTGCTGCCAAGCCTGAGCACACAGTCCCAGGGGATCTCCTTCTCTGCAGCGTGGCACTCTGAACGCCTGTACCGCGGGCTGGATAACAAGAGGTGCCCTGTGCTGCCTTCTAGAAGTCCCTGCAGCCAGGGACATGCAGTCCGGCACTCTGAGACCAGCCGTCCCGCCTGCTGCTAACAGAGGCATCGCATGGAACCAGTGAAGCTAAAAGCACACACGGGGCCTTCCCACGCAGGCAGTTTTCTGAGTTGAGCAGCAAGTGCAGCAGCCAGCCTGCAACCCCATTAGCTCCCCCATGTCCTTGACAACACAGCCTTTTGCCCCGCTGGGCTCTTTTGGTACCTCTACCATGCCCCAGGCAGTATATAAGTCATTTCCTGACATCCTTCCTCCTCAGCACTGCTGTCAAATGCAATAACCAACAGCAGTGTCTTTAAAATGTCCATGTTTCACTGCAGTGGAACAAAATGCAAATCAATTCATCAAAAAAAAAAAAAAGGAAAAAAAAAATCAAACTGGCCTCTTCCTTTTTTATGAAGCTTTAAAGTTGCCTTTCGACTGTCCTGAATAATTGAAGTTAACATGAAAATTTAAAGTCTTTCAAGATTTCATTAAAATTCATTCTCTAAAAAGAGAATTGTCATTGCCAGAGTCCCATGTAGGGCAGATAGCACAAGCAGCTGCCTCCGTTCACAGCATTTAACTCCATTCTCTCTGGCTAAAGAAAATTCCCTCTTAATTGTTTAATGGAGACCCTGAAATAACATCCTTCACTACTCCCCATCATCAGCCTACTAATCCCACTCCCACCCGATTTCAGCACAAATCCTGCATTTCCCCTACCTCCTTCAACCCATTTAAGCTCCACCATTTCCCTACCGCTCCTCCTGTCCCAGCAGCCTGCAGCACCACGATAACGGGCTCCTGCACGGAGCCAGCAAGGCAGCCCTCTTGACCCCTTCCTCACACGAGTTAGCTGGTGTCCTCCCTCCCCAGCTCTTTCTGCTTCGCATCGCGTATTCACCGGTGGGCACGGCACTTCAGAGATGAATGAGGTCTTGCATCTCCCAGCAGGAGGGATCCAAATAAACCCTCCAGCGTAAGCCAGCTTCTAGCCTGCCTCTAGCAGAGGGCAGGAGGCAGACACGGGCCTCAAGGGCAGCACTGCTACCACAGTTCCTTCCAGCATGTCTGATGCTGGTGGCCATGGTCCTTCTCAGAGTGCTGCGCTCCGGGAAGCCGTGGCTCTGGTGGGAAGAAGCCGTCGCTGCCGCGCTTGCGGGAGCGTCCCAGCAGCAGGCAGGGGAGCACAGCTTGGCACGGCCACGGGGGAGAGGGGGATTTGCAGGGCACTACCAAGGGGGTCCTGCACCCGGCAAGCGCCCCGTTCCCGGAGCGGCAGTGAGGGGCTTGGCCCGCTCCCGCTGCTAGCCTCAGCAGGCAGCTGCCCACCTCCTTCCTAACAGCGAACTGCCACGTCCGATTAAGTTTCTCACAAAGAGAGCGACCCTAGCCCAGGACACCTAAGACAAATGGCAATATTTTTCGAAATATGTATTTTTAAATTGCAAGACTGCAGGTTGTCTTTAAAAGGCCAAAATGTGCTTCCCCGGAGCATCTGCAATGCAGGAGGGGTGGCCCTTGGTTAGACCATCTGATAAACTAACACACACAAGGAAAACGGCAAAGACCAGAAAAAAAATTAAAGGCTAGAGCTGGTGTTAGTGCTCTTAAAGTGATGCCGAGGCTATCAAACCCTATTGGGCTTTTCTGTGAGAGCTGTTTAGCAGCACCCTCGGCGGCTGCTCCCAGGCCACTGCTCGGCTCCAGAGGCTGTGCAGAGGGTCAGGTTTCCTATTAAATCACAGCACCAGACTGGAGGCACTGTTACCAATTAAGTGTTATAACCTTCGGCGAAGCTCTCCCAATTTACCCCACTTGACCAACTGACCCTGAAGATTTTGAACAGCCTCTATAAATCCTATTGATCTTTACCGAAGTCAAACCCATGTGGGATTTGTTTCCAGAAGAGAAGTTATCAGGGAGTGAGAATGTTGTACTCGCACTGACCATTAACCTCACACTTTCCTTTTAAGCATAAGCTGACCCTTTTCTCCTCTCGGTAAAGAAACAAGCTGGCACTTCAGAACAGACGTATGCTCCAAAAAGCTCCCAGCAGCAACACTAGCACTGAGTGTTCACCTCTCCACGTGCTCATTCTTGTGTAACCCTTACGGGGAAAGCCACTGCCCCTTCAGGTGCAAGGAGAGCCAGGGCGGAGGCTGCTTCTGCTCTCGGAGCTCTCTTCTCACAGCAGGGCTACTACATTCCCTCTTCCAAGAGAGCCAAACTATAGCCATCATGTCCTGTGGTTAGCACCAAAGCTGAGGACTACGGCATGAATCCAGGCTCAGGAGACCAGGCAAAAGACAGAACACAAGGCAAGGACACAGCACTCCCAGGGCATTTACTCCCTGATCCACCAAGACAGGGCAAGTCCAGCACACAAGCAACTGGAAGGAGAGTAGCCAAGCACGACATCTCCCACTACCATGAGATCTTCTGGACCAGAAGTAGCAAGTCATGAGAGATTCATAGTCCTTTCCAGGCACATGATGTATTTAAGGGTGCAGCAAGAGACAAATGCCAGGATGCATAGAACAGTCTCTAGCTGCAAAACGCTGTAAGCAAACAGGCCTATTATAAGGGATCATCAGCACGAAAGGAAACAGCATGGCACAAAAGCCCACAGCCAGGTAAAGCAGGATTAGAGAGGCAGCAGCCAGTCACTCCAAGCAAACAAGTTTTGGGCCAGGAACAGAGGCCAGCAGAGCTGGCAGCGAGGTTCAGTGAAGGACTTGCAGCTGCCCACTCCAGAGCCTTAGGGGTAAAACAAAATAAGCCTCATTAAAAACTGCCTCCCCCCTACTTCTCTAAGCCACCATACTGCCGGTGGTACAAAGCAAAAGCCTGACAGTATCCGACAGCACCAGCTCCCTTTTGCTTCAGAGTCCTGCAACTCTCGGCACTTCCTCTTGCCTGCCCCTGACTTGCTCTTCTGCAGAACTCAAAAGGCTCTGCATCATTTCTGCCTGCAGGAGGGCCAGGAAAACAAGCTGGGGTCTGCTCTGGGATCCTGGAGCATTGGCGGTCCTAGCAGGAAGCCGAGAAGGCCAAGATTTATTTTTTTTTTTTATAGAAGATTTAAAACTGAACAGAGAAGAAAGGTTCAATCCATCCACAAAGAATGTCTGGTGTGGGTCCCAGTCACACAGTGGGAATGTGGGAGCATCAAGAGAAGCCAGCGCTGTCACCCTTCCTAGGATGGAAAGCATCACTACCAACTCTGGCTGCTGGTGCAGAAACGCAGGAGAAAGCCCCCACTTTAAAGCGTTCCAGGTATCCTTATCTCCATCTTCACAATCCCTCCCCAGCCACTAGTCAACCAGTTGATACTCAGACACAGCCCAGCCCGCTTCTGCAAAATGCAATTTTTATTCACACTCCTCTAACAACAAGGAGAAAGGGACAGAGGAGGTTTCTTTCGTGGCAGTGGGCAAATGGGACAAGCTCTTTCTACCCCCCTCCCCCCGGTGCTCTGCTCACCCCTGCCACCTGCACAGGAGAGCTCCCTCCAGGCACCCACACACTCTCGCTGCTGGCTGGGCTAGCGACTGCCCAGGAACAGGCTGATCCAAGTAATCAGCCTCCCACGCACACGTACTCTGCTCCCTTGAAGCCGTAAGTTCCCATCACACAAAGCGTCCTTGTGTGTCAAGACCAAATGCGTCCCAGCCTCCCCTGCCCCACTTTCAGTTTAAGAAAGGAGATAAATGCTGTTCTTACCTAGTAATGAATAATCCAGAATCCATGTGGGAGAGGACAGCACATGCAAAAAAAAACAGAGCAAAAACAGTTGGTCAGACCAGAGTAAACTCTGCCCACAGACTTGCCAAGCAGAGCCGCCCTGCCCCACTCCTCCTGGGCAGCGCAGGCTGGTTCTGCTGGCCACGGAGAAAAGCTCGCCGGAGTCGGGACGAGGGAGGGGTCATGCTCACCCAGCCCCCGGGTCTGACTCCTCACCCCTTGCACAAGAGGTTCCCCACTCCACTCTCGCTCACCCCCAGAAGTCTACAGCCCCCCAAGAGCAGCCAACTGCTCAGCAGACCTGCAAAGCATCATCCCTCACCCACCCCGACGCCAAGCCAAAGAAACTGTGTGGATCAAAGCCCGCTGAAGAACAGCCTGGATAAAAGCAACGGAGAAACCCTGACCCCTGCAGATCTGCAGGGACTCCAGCAGAAGGCAGATAAGCACAGAGGACAGCGGGGTCCCTGGTTCCTGCCACAGCAGCCTAGCTGCACCTCCTCTTCGGTGTGTTACAACAAAAGTTAACCCAATAAGGGAGAAAGCAGACAAAGTGGCAGAAGAGTTTGATGCACTTGCCTTTCCCCAGAAAGCGGAGATGCCTGAGCAGCGCTTGAGCCAACCAGACAAGGACAGAGGTGCCCACTAAAACCCACGCAAAGAATGTATTTGGTGGCAGGGAAGAGGCACGGTGGTGTGGAGCACAGCTGAGTAACATCAGTTAGCGCAGTGTGAAATGGGTCACAAGGGAAAAGGATCCATCTGCCAAAGAAACATCCGAGTGGCATCTACCAGGAGCCCTGCCAGGATTGAGGGGGTATGGCCAAGGGTACAGCCCAGGATGCGGAATAGTCAAAGGATGCACACACAGTGAGGACAGGGAGGAAGAAAGCAGCAACCAAGTTTATTTCTCTTCTGGCAACTCCCCTCACGCTAGATTTCCACAAAGCCTCAGACCTCTCTGTGCCAAAGGCGTGCACTCTGCAGTGTAGCAGCCAGGGTATCCCATGGGATCTCGGCAGAGAGAAAAGAGACAGAGGCAAGCAAGTGAACAGACTCTCCTGCCCCGGAGTTGCCAGGTCCATCTGTCTCACATCACCACGTGCACCAGACACCTAGCTCATACGGCAGAGGCTAGCAGGATCTCCGAAGGCTGTTGCTGGCAATTCCATTATCACCTCTTCCTCTACAACCTCTCCACAATGTCTGTTCCATACAACACAGAGCCCTTTTCTCCTCTGTCGCAAGGGATATACCTGAAATACTCCGGGGGGAACGCACAACTATTCTGCGGTCCCCTCCAGGGGCTGGGATCAGGTGGGCAAAGCTCAGGAGACTTGAAGGAGCCAATGAACCACAATCAGCTGGAGGAGCTGAAAGCAAGAAACTACTGCTGGCCCACGCTGCTTCAGTCTCATTTCCTAACAGCAGGTTTTAATCTCCTAATTGGGCTGCAGCAATGCTCCCAACACAGGGACAGGGTTATGCAGCTGAAGTCACCTGGGTGGCTCAGAAAAAGCTGGGCAAGGAGCCAGGGCTGGAAAAGCCCCAACACTGCCACCAGCGCTCAGGACAAGCCAGCCCCTGGAGTCAGAGGGATATGGTTCTGCTTAAACCAGGGGAGAAACCATGGGACAACAGGAATTCACTTGAGGTGACCTAAGGATGTAAATGCTAGGCAGGAGAAAGGTGTGCTCCTGACTGAAGAGGGCAGCTTGCTGTAGCTATGCAATGCCCCCTCCCCAGCCAGTGCTGGCATATGAAGCAACAGGAACAAATATAGTTCTTGTGTTAACTGCACAGAGAAGTGACAATGGAAGAGGACTTGGGCCTGCACTGGCTGATCCTGCCCCAGCCCTGATAAAGTAGTTATGAACCCTGATAAGTCCCCTTGCTATCTCTTTCAGGTGACCACTTATTTGTCCACTCCTCCCACAAAGATGCAGCGCATCCCGACTTTGCTTAGCTGAGAAGATGCCTGCAGATGGGCAGCTCGCCCTCCCTGCAGAAGGAGAACAGACCCAGATTAACTGTCCTCTGGAGAAAGGCAAGACCTAGGACCCCAAACAGCCCAGGAAGCAAGACACCAGTAGATGCTCCCCTAGCGTTTAACTGAGGGGCCAAGCTGAGGTGGCCCAGCTGTTCTCTCCTTACAGCTCCGACTGCCCAGGCGTGCAGCCCGGAATGCCGTACCGCAGCAGGGAGCTGGCTGATGCTGTGTCCCAGCTCCAGGACAAGGGACTAGCCCACCCACTCACCCAGCCGGTCCCTCTGGGCTATGGTGCGGCATAAAGATGCTCTAGATCAGGAGCCATGTCCCATCCTACCGGTGGGCATGCCCTTGGGACTGGGTCAATCTCACTCCATTTTAACATAAGGTCCTAAGCTGAGGGTGTCATTCTTTCAGCTTCTCTCCTCAGCAAACAAGGAGATACTCCTTGAAGAGGGTGCCAAGACTGGAATGCAGGTTAGAGGTGCTCCAAAATTCCCTTAAGATCAGCATGGTGGACAGCATAGACTCAGAGAGCAGGTAGAAACGGCAGCAACGTAAACCGCCTGGAAGGGGTTCGGGAGCAACAGACCAGGGGAAAGCAGAGTCACATACCCATAGCACATACCCTGGCTCCCACAGTGAGGGAGCGGGCATCTCTCCCAAAGCAGTAAGGCCAAAAGGGCAGCGAGAGCCCAGCAGAGCCGGGGAACAGCAGCAAACAGCTGCTGCCAATGCTCCAGCCAGCAAGGGTTGCCAAGGCTGCTGGGCTCTGTATATGCAGCAACAACCTTTGAAGTCAGGGCAGAGGAATGTGCCCTGCTTCTCTCCGCCAAGGCAGGGCAGGAGAGGCCGTGCTCCTGCAGACACCTCTCTGCTCTTCACCTGCCGCTGAGCCTGGGACCATCCCCGCCGTACAGAGAAGTGGGGGTTCCATGCTCCATCGTGCCTTTAGGCAGTGAGCCACAGGAGGCCAGAAGGAGCAAGCTGTGACCATAAGGCATCTTGCCCTCTAAGCACTTGCTTCCCAGGAGTTCGGTGCTTGGGAGCCGGCAGACAGTGCCCACCAGCCTGGCTGGGTCACCCTGCTTGCCTCCTGACCCCAGGTGACGGCTCTCCCCTCTCCAGCCCCACGACTCTCCCATCTTTAAGCTGCTCTGACAGCCCCTTCTCTGGAGGAGGAAGCCCGCAGCACACATCCTTTATTGATTGAGGCCATGGACTCCTTCTGAACAAATTCCAACAAATTTTGGGTGTTGATTCCCGCGTAGGCAGCTTTCTGCCTGTAAACAATTATTCCTGTATTTTGACACCCCCATAGCGTAGTCAGACCATCTGTCTGAACTGCAAGGCTGTTAACCGGTGTTAAATTGCCATTAGCTGCAGATGCAGAGCTAGTGCTACGATTAGTTTAAAACAACCACCAAACCCCCAAAACGCACATACAAGTTAAGATGTGGTTGAAATGAACCGGCAGAGCCAATTATCTGTTCCCTACGGCCATTAAGTGCCACGCAGACCCCACATCCTCACCACGCAGCTTCCACAGCCTGAGCTGTGACTTTGCCCGTCCCGTTGACCAAGACTCCCACTGAGCGAAGCCAATTGGTCCCCCCCCAACACTTGGGAGCAGCATCCAACATGACACCCAGCTCCCCCACGTCGTACACAGGCATGATTCCTGTAACAGGTCAGCGTCACAGTGGCCGGTTTCCAGCCCTGCTCCAGGGCAAAGAATGTAACACGTTAAGATGTAAGACATACAAGATTTACTGTGAAGGGAAAGCCTTTAATCTGAGGCTTCAAGCAAGCGCCAGCTCCTTTCAACTCTATCCTCATATACACTGCTAAAGGACCGGCTGTCGCTCAGGAGGAGCGTGGCAGCGAGGGTAGTGCTTACAAGACATGGCAGTGCAGATTCCCAGCCCCACCAACTGCTGCGGGCCTGCTGATCATACAGGCTGGAGTCAGAAGGGTAAGTGTATATACGCTCAGATGTAATGCTATCTCACGTCCCATGCCATAGGCACCGTGACGGGTGGAGAGGCAGGCATGCGCCATGACAAGCCGCACGCGGGCCAGGCGCAGTGAAGCCGCTTCTGCCAAGGACTCTGGGCCACACGTTTGTGTGAACCACAACCGCTCTGTGAGCGATGTGCCACACAGAGACCAGGCTGTCTGGCATAGCAGGGAGCAGAGCCCCAGAGTCCCACCTCATGTAAGTCCCATTACACCCCACATAATGGGGCGCAGAAGCCAGAAGGCTGGGAGGAGGAAGAGAAACTGAGAAACTCCCTCTGACAAGTCG
>NW_009186855.1:26089-26439 GCF_000690835.1 Fulmarus glacialis
GCTGTGCCCGAGGCCCCTCTGCAGGGTACCCTCCCACAGCAAGGGTAAGCCATGCACCCCTCCTGTTCAGGCAGAAGCAATGCAGGTCTCACTAACGCTGTGCACATCCCCAGTGCCCTTCCACAGCCGCTGCAGCATCCTTCCTCCTCCCCCAAGTGCACGCTCCCAGCGGGGAGCTCCCAAACCTTCCCTTCCTGCCCCTGGAGCTCCAAGAGGCAAGTGGGGTCTCCTACATAAAACCCTTCAATGCCGTCCCGGTCCTTCCCTGTGACAGGAGCCACCGCCTTGTCAGGCCAGAGGTGGCCCGGCCCATACCCCCAGGAGCCCTCTGCAGCAAGAGGAACTGCCAT
>NW_009186855.1:26526-50040 GCF_000690835.1 Fulmarus glacialis
AGAGTGCAGCCCTCTGCGGTGCGGGAGGAAAAGCCCCCGCTGGAAAGCAGAGCAAAAGGCACAGAATATGTGTGAAGGAGCCAGCCAGCCACCAGACTCCGCTAGGGAAACAGAAGCCCCGGAGCAGTATTTTGTCTTATCGTGACAGATGCAATAGCCAGAGGGTCCCTAGGGGCTGGAGGCTCACTGGCCGGGTTCACAGGGCAGAGGGTCCAGCCCACACTGCGGCTTCCCTTCGTCCTCCGGCAGAAAGACACGAACCCGCTCGGGGGACCGATTTCCGGGGGCAGCACTTCACCAAAGGGTTCCCACGCTTCGGCTGGACGGAGGGGGTGGGACATCCAACATCCTCGTTTTGGGGAAGAAAAAAGGCACACTGCAGGTCCCTGCAGAGGCGGTGTAACGCAGCACACGCAGTTGCTGGCAGGCAGGGAACAAGAAGCTCCCGTTGGGTGCATGAGAGCCCAGCGTTCCCAGCGCTGCCACCAGCCGCCCCTGCAAAGCGTGATGCTCCCGGAGAGCGGGGCCAGGCTCTGCGGGAGTGAGAGAACGCTGGCACGCTCGCCAAGATGACACCCACCGACTCGGGCACAGCCACCACCTCTCTGGGTGGGAGGGCAGGCAGAACAGCTGTAAACAGCAAGGCAGGAGGGGGGCATAAACACAGCCTCCCGCCTTCAGAGGCAGCTTGCCCACAGGCCTGCACCAGCAGGAGTGGTCCAGCTGCCATCTTAAAGCATCTTCCTTTTTGTTTCCTCCACTCTTCTGGTCGCTCTCCTGTAGGCGGTGTTGTAAAAGCCCAGCCTGAAGCACAAAGACAATGCTCCACAGAAAATGAGAATGTGGGGAAAATGGGGTAAAGCCAGATGGAGCTGCAGTTCCTGCACTGGACTCTGCACCCATCATGCACACGGGTGGGCATGATGTCAAGTTAGGATGAGTTCAGAGCAGCTACACTTAATGCAGAAGGCAACACTGCACACCCCATGCTCCCACTGGCAAGGCTGCTCCCAGAACCGTACCCCCGAACAGAGGATGCTTTCTGATTTTGTAAGGCTACACATCACCATCCATGCACCCTCGAGTCACAGCCAGCTTCTCCCACCAGTCCTGCCCCGCTCCTTTCTGTCACAAGCAGAGCTGCGCGACGGGATGTTGCTGAAAGCACCACTCGCAGCCTCAAGGAAGACAGGCTGCACTTCCACAAGGCCTTTGCAGAGTCTAGAAGAGACTCCCTTGGGCAAAGAAAGTGCAAGTCCAGCTGGCTAGGAGTCTAACTGAGAGCTGTCTGGGAGAAATTATCAGTCTAGAAAAACAATTCCAGCCTGGGTTTCTTTAGATTCCCTCCTGCTTCAGTGCCTGGGAACTGGGTCCCAGCCAGCAGCTTTGAGCTCAGCAAAAAAAGAAGAGCATGAAGTAGATCAGCTGGTGTCAGTAGGAAGCTTGGGACGAAGGCAGAGTTTAGGAGGAATTCAGTAGATATGCTCCCCTAGCTTGAATCCAAAGCAGAGATGCTCCCAGGCAACCAAAGTTTCATCCACTAACAAATATCCGAGCTATTTCTGTCTACCATCAGCTTCACTTTCACCCACAAATGGAAGGGTTGTGTTCTGTCCAAACCAATTTGCCCATGCTGCTATGAAACCCCACTGAAAACAGACTCCTAGTGCTTTACCCCAAAGATCACTTGAGATCTGCATATTTGCCATTCCGATGCAGCCCTCTACAGAGAACAGAGCAGCGAGTGCCGCAGCACAACCAAGCACCAAGCAAGCTGCTGTTTCTCTCCCCTTTGCTGAGCAAACAAGATGTTACCCCAGAGAAGACAGAGCAGATACCTGGGCTTGTCTGCAGCACACCGCCTCTTCAAGTATGCCCAGGGCAGACTCCCTTTGCAACGAGACTAGCAAAAGGAACGGCAGCTTTAAAATAACAGGCTAGCTCAAGATGTATGCCTATAGTCTCCATCCCACCAAGGCAGCTCAGAAATCCCTCCTGCAGTTTGTTAGCAGATAAAGCCTGGAACATGAGCTGACCCGGGAACTGCCCTGCTGAGGAGAGAAACGCCCTGCAAACCAGGGAGCTGTCAAAGCCCCAGCGAGATCAGAACTTGTGGCAAGACCCTGCAGGGAAGGATGAGGAAGCAAGACGGCTGCTTTCCCAGGGGATGAGAATTCAGCATACTTGGGGAGAGGAAAATCAAGTTCATCTGAAAAGAAAAACCACACGGTGTGAGATTGGGAAGTACATGTTTACCCTGCGCCACATCAGACACCCAGCTCCTACAGAGCATCCTTCTAGGCTTCTGTGAGGAAGCCATTAGTAGCAGGTGTTTGGTTTTTAACTAGAATCACAGGCTTATAACAATAGCAGTATCAGCATCAGCTAGCTGGAAAGCCTTGCGGTTCGCTCCCCAGCTCAGACAGAGGACTGCAGCTAACAGCCCCTGGAAATGGGGCGCAGCCCGGCCGATCCCTGCCTGCAGCAGCAGCCTGGCATGGGCAGCCAGCTTGGAGCAGGGAAGCAGACTGAGGCAGCACACCACGAGTGCAGCTGCATAGCCTGAGCCTGGACTGCCATAAGGAGCACATCTCATCTCTGCCATAGGGAGCACATCTCATCTCTGCCCGGGAAAAAGACCAAGAAGGTGGCAGGTGAACCTTAGCCGGCGCAGGCTCGATGAGCAGATGCAAGAAGAATGCCTCCCCGCAGGTGAGGTGGGGAGAGGCAGCGATCCAAGCCCATCAGCCTGTCTGCACTGCCAGCCGCGATTCACCACCCCAGAGCCTCCTGGCTCCAAGCAGCTCAGTCTAAACAGAGCCCTGTCTTCTCTCCAGCGATGGGAAAGCTGCTGCCTACAGCTGGGGTGAGGCCAGCTGACAGACCAACCTGGGACTGTAAGACCCTCTCAGGTCCTGCCATCAGTCAGAAGCCATGAGAAGCAGGATTCTGCCGCGTGCAGGCTCTCCAGCCCGGTGCTGCACAACTGCTGGGGCCAGCTCCAGCTTCTCCCCGTGCTGGCGAGTAGCCTTTGCCAGGCTTGTCAGTGCCAGCCCCTGTGGCCCTGGGAACCTGCTCCAATCATTCCCCAGGCGGGTAGGTAAAAGTGGCCTCAAATCCTGAGGGATGCCCAGGCACCTGCAGGTCCTACCCTCTGCCCCGCCAGGACATTGTGACATGCGATTTGATCAGGGAGCCAAGAGTTTCTCAGGGGAGTCCAAGGGCTCGGCTTTCACAAACCAGTGAAAGCATCAGATCCCTTTGACGTGGGGTCTGAACTCAGACATTCTTTTTTCTATTTACTAGAGCCACTTCTGGAGGCAGAAGCTTCTCTCTCACATTCCCAGGTTTGAAGGCTTGCCCAGGATTCTCTGTCAGTATCTTTAAGGCTGGCCTGGGTTATTGCTCAAGATCCCTCAGCACATGTAGAAGTGAAGTGGGCACTTGCTCCGATGGAGGCTCTCGCTCTACCATAAAGCAGCACTGCCCCTAGGCTCAGCCAGCTGCGTACTTCCCCGAATAAGTGGGTGGGAAAATCCAGCCTTTGATGTTCCACTGAGCGGCTCCAAAACAAAGATGGACTACAGGAGATAAAAACACCAAACAAACTTCACAACAGGATATATCCGGTAGATAAAGTGGGAAAGAATTTCATTTCCATGGAAGGCAGACTGCATGTGGTCCATGGAATAACCAAATGGCAGCTGTTTTCCACTCCCAGCACATGCTGCCTTTTACAGACATCACACCAGCAGAGCACAGACTGGGTGGTACAGACTGCCCCAAACCTGCGTTAGGGCTCCAGGAATAGCCATCCCGACAAAGCCGTTCCCTGCACGCACGCTCAGCAGGTAGCAGTTCTGGGCAAGGCAGCTTCCCCGCAGCCTTATCTCAGCCTGCCCAGAGAGTAAGAGCCTTTCCCAGGTACCTGCAGCTGGACGTTATCCAGGTCATCATTCACACGGCATCAGACACAAGTAAGCAGGTTGAAAAATGCAATCTGAAAAACAGTAGCAACCCATTGCTAACGTGGATTTTGGTCCTAGAAACCAGAAGCAATGCAGACTAGCACAGACCAAGAGAGCCGTGGCTGCTCAATCTAGAGGAATGGCATCGGCGGGGAGAGGTAATCAACTGCTTTCGAGTACATAAGCAGCTTCTAAGCAGAAAAGGGAGCAGGCTGTTCTCCGTATCAGGCTGGACAGGTAAGATGCTCTGTGCAAGTTGCTACCATTGATTCAGACAGGTCACCCCTGAAAGCAAGTTTCCGTCATATTTCTGTAGCCATTTCCCCACCTTTAATGATCTTCATAGCCAGAGCATCGAGACGATTAAGTTTGGCTCCGTCTTCCAGACCATGACACTCTCCCAGGCAGCACAGCAAAGAGAGGAAGGTGCTTGCATCAACACCACGCTCCAGCCAGGCATTCTCTGAGTTGACGGGGCAGCCTCACAAAGCTGCTTTTCTTCCCAGCTCCAGCAGGCCCACAACCGCCCCCTCCCCGCTTCCTCTCACCATCCTCTTCCCCCCTGAAAAGAGCCCCAGAGCTCAATAGTGACACAGATGAGCCCAGCGCATGAGGCTTTGCTGCTGCAAAGCCCAGCTTAAGGCAGCAGGGAGGGAAGAAAGGAATAATGAGTGACAAGCCTCATTTGCAGTCTGGCAATGCCACTTCTACTATCTAAGCTGCAACCAGAAAGCCCTCCGCCACCACGTCTACGCAGTAATTAAAACACATAAAACTGGCAGAAAAGGAAGTTTTTACAAAGCTGAAAGCAGGGCTGTCATGTGGCAACACTCAACACAGGAGCTTTGTGCAAACTACTGCCAGCCCTGCCGTGGTGAGGCTCTGTTCAACTGAGACACAAGAGAGGGACGAGCTGGCACAGCACATCGCTGTGAACATCAAGGCTTGCCCCGCTCCACGTGGCTGCTCTTCACTGCTCTAGTTCACCTGTCAAGAGAAGGCTGCACACAGCCTCGACACCCGTGTTACACGGTACTGCTCCGAGGAGCACCGTGTCCCCTGGTATTGCGTCTGGCCACACAAGACGTACCAGGGGGCTCAGCCTGGCAGTGCCTGTTCAGTATAAGGCAACGATTCTCACGAGTGTTATGAAGACAGAAGCCTCCACTACCAGAAGCAGCAGGACCTCTACCATGGCACCCCTCTCATCCCAGCTCTCCACTGCCATGCTGAGCACCTATGAAAACCTCGTAATTTCACCTTTTGTGTGCCAACAGGGGCAAGTCTGGGAACAAGTGACCACCTGAGTTCAGCTTAAGATAGCCAGCTGATTTGGAGCTTGCAATTCTTCTGCCTTGAGTGACAGCACAGTCCAGAGGCAAAGGTGAGCACCTGAACCACCTAACCCAAAAGATTTGGTCCAAGCAGTGAAGCGCAGCCCCAGCCAAGGAGCAGGAGACTGGCCAAGTAGAGCAGAATTCTCCTTTTCATGAGAAGTACCTCTCGGAGCATGGGGTGATCCTTCGGCATCCTCCAAGGAAACTATCTCCAGCCATACTATTCCACCAAGCAAAACAGGGCTTGTTCCGAGAGCTAAATATATGCCTCGGTCCCTAGGGGCTACAGACAAACCCTGGCAACGGAACTGCAGGAACCCTGATAATATTGTAGGATTTGCCCAGCCCTCTAAGAATAACTGCATTGCCTATGAGAACATCACAGGAATTAGCTCCCTCCTGCCCACTACACCCCTGGTACCACACAGGAGCCAGGAACCCGCTGCTCTGGGGCAGGCACTGAAAGAACATGGATTTGCAGCCTAGTTCAGCATTGCCTCAAATGGAAAATTGCTTTTCCTACAGGATTAGAAGTTTCACCCTCAGCTTCCTGCAGAGAACAGTGCAGCGCTGTGCCTGGCACAATCCTGCCTGGGTGTCAGTGGAAAATAACCAGCAGTTCTCTCCATAAAGAGATTAAAACCTTTTTACATGAACAACAACTGATGAGGGAGGGAAGGGGAATTCTGCAGAAGCATGTGCACACAGGACATCACGCTTCAACTCTTCAGGCATGAGCTGCTAAGCCAGCGGCAGCCACCTCGGGAAGACAGATCCCAACTCTTCCCTAGCAGGGACTGCTCCGAGTCTCCCCAGCCATTCCAGGGCAGCGCTGCCTTTCCTTGCTGGAGCTCCACAGACACTCTGCAACTCCAGCTCCGCTGCAGCTCTCCACCCCACAGCCTCCCACGCCTCCCGTGGAGGGAGAGGAATAGCTCCCAGCTTCACAGCACCCGAACAAGTTCACACAAGAAGCCCCCGGCAAGGCAGGGATGCCAGCTGCTTTCTAGCAGCCTCACACCCTAACCACCAGACCCAGCTTTGCACCAGCACCCCTCTTCAACCGGGTGCCTTCCCCAGCCCGGCAGAGGTGCTGCCTCCCAAGCTTTCCCCTCTCATATCTTTTGACAAGCTCTGGCATTGCCCAAATTCTCTCCGAGAGGCACCAGTGCTGCAGGAAAGCTACCGGCATGTTACAAGTGGGTGTCTGCCTCTGCATCCAAGGGCGCTCAGGGGATGCATAGCTGGCATTCCAGGCTGGCAGAGCTCTGCCCCACATAATCCACCTGACCAGGGCACATGCCAGAACAGGTTATGCAAACAGAGCACACACGCCATAAGGGAGAGCAGTCCTGGGCAGGGAAAGGGGAAAAAAGGCTGGAGAAGGAGCTGTATCTTGATAAACATTCAAGGGTCCTCAAGCCAAATCCTTCCAGCTGGGGTGCAGAGCACTCTGACCCTTCCAGCTCATCACCGGCAAGACAGTATGACAGAAATTTGTCCTTTCTGTGTACTGCAGAGGGGGAAAGAAGAGATTCAACCCCATCTCCTCATCTTGCCCCAGTTCCCCCAGAGGCAGGAATGGAGCAGGGCTGTTCTGCCAGCACTGCCACCTTTGTCTGGGCACTGCAACCACGAGCCAGGACACACGCTCAAACGGGAGTCACTGGGATGCTGCTGCATCCCCCCTCCTTCCTCCCGACCCACAGCAGGGAGAGGTACACTGCGGATGGAGCACCACCTACGGCCCACATGGCCAAGCGATCACTCGCCCCGAAACCTGCAGACTGCTGGGCTGGCAACACAGGAGAGGACGGGCAGAACTGAAGGGAAAGCAGGCCAGGAGGGGACTGGAGAAAAAGAGGCAGCTTCTTAGGCAAGTTTCTGCAGCACAAGGACCTGCCCAGCCTTGCGCTGAGGAAGCCATACGCCCGCCCTGCAAACAGCGAGCGCCCAAGAATGCACACACAGGCAGGCATGCAGCCTCCCCACTCCTCACAGGCTGAGGCACACCAGGCCACCCCAGGAGGGAGCACTGGGGGGACCAGGGTTATGGCACTGGGGGGGACTAAAGCCTTGGTAACTCCCGTATGAGAGCCTGGCTTTGCATCCCCCTCCCTGTGCCTGGGGACAGCAAGCAGGCAGCGGTGTGACAGCCACTGCTCCCACGCTGCAGCTCACCTTCTTCCAAGCCTTACGGTGACAATGCTGGAGGAGAGACTAGAACAAGAAAGACCACTGTGACAGGACCAACGATCCTTCTGGTTCATACCCTGCTGACGGCTGCTGGTAGCAGACATTTAACAGAAGAGTGCCAAGCAAGGGCTGAGCAAGCTTGCCCATACCCGGTACCATCCCATGATCTGGAAATTAGCTCTTCAGGGATTTCCTCAGCCAGAACTGGCTTAACTTACACAATTGCCAAATAACTGATTGATCCACCCATCATAATTTTGCCTAATCCTTTTTCAGCCCCTTAATATGTCTGGCTCTTACACCATCCACTGGCAAGTTAAATTCCTTAGTTTAACTTGTCTCTGTGTAAGAGTGGCCGCCCTTCGAGCCTGCTGCCTTGTTCCTCCACCCCTCCAGTCTTTAACAGGAGAAAATTCACCTCCTGTACGCTGATCTGCATCGCGCCCCTTTACACCGACCTTTCTTTCTAAGAGAAAGCCTGCCCCAAGCCAAGAGGCCCCAGCGCCTGCATGGGCAGAGCTGTGGGCTGCCTGGTCCTGCCGAGACGTGCCGACAGCGGTGCACAGAGGCCGGGGAGATGCGTGGTGTTTAGGAGACGGGGACATTACTCTTCGAAGGCAGGGCTGGAAGCCCCCGCAGTGGGCAACGTCTGCCAGGATCTTTCCTCTCCTTGCCACGCACCCTTGTGCCCAGAGCCACCAAACCTGGGACCTGCCAGTGACACAGCCGAGCCGGTGGCCCAACTCCAGCCCCATGGCTCCCTCCTCCCCTGGTCCATAGCAGCAGGCACAGGGGACCATGCACTTGGTGTCCCCAGGCACGGTGGCAAGAAGCCATGCTGAGTGACCGGAGATTTCCCTTCCCCTTCCCAAGCTTATGGGGATCCAGAAATTTGGCACCCAAGATGGAGACTTAACCAAAGGCGAGGGAAACGCCCAGAGAGCTGCCAGAGACAAAGGGCAACCTACGGAGAAGGGGTTTCTCCCTCGCCAGGCTTACGTCACCCGTCACCGTATAGGGACACGCATCTCTGTGCCATTGTTTGCAGGCAACCTCACTGCCCAGGAATGCAGCAGCCCGTGGGGGCAGGGAGATGCACCGAGGGTGGGAAATGCTTCCTGCACAGAAGAGCTCACTCCTCAGCACATCTATTAAACAAAGCCATAAGTGACCTGGCTACTTATCCAAGGAAACGCCAGCCGCCCCTGGAGTAGAGGGCTGCTAGACAACAGCGGCTCCAGCATCCAGCTCCAGGTCTGGCTGCAGGACCCCACGATCAGAGCACCAGGTCACACAAAGCGTGCAACAGAGGCAGGGGCCATATCTGCACACGTCCTGAGCCTGAAGGCTTCCCCATATCTAAATCCACCTTTTATCCAACCCACTTAGTTACACATCCTCGAGACTTTCAAATACTGAGCTGATGCTCTGCTTGCTGCAGAGATGTCCTGTAAGAACTACCTGGGCTTTGTTTTATGGCTTACTTGGCACTACTGATGAAGGCAGCCCCCAGGCTTTCATAACACATTAAAACTCGTACTGAGGAACAGGTTGTTCCCTGCAGAGAAGCAGAGATGGGGTAAGGGAGAGCAGGCTGTGGGGTGGGTATGGGGCTGCAGGCCACTTGAGAGACACAGCCCGCGGTCACTGCGGGACCCCCAGGAGCCAGGCCAGGCAGAATCCACCCCAGCACAGGCAAACACCTCTCTCCCGAGGCCCTGCACCCACCAGCGTGCCTCTCCTCTGCACCAGTATTCCAACCGCAAGGCAAAGGCAGCAAGAAATAGGGGATTTCTGCAAGTCTTGGGCTCTGTGCTTAGTCTGGGACAAGTTTGTTAGGAAATCAACCACGCTGAAAGAAGCAGAAGCGCTCACCTAGACAGAGCTCAAATGGCTCCTCATGACAGAGTTTCCCCATGCAACTGCCAGGAGCTTCCACTGATCCCAGTTTATCTCTTAGATAAACAGCATCAGTTAAAACAATTTGCTCAGGGATTTTATCACTACATAAACAGACAGCCCAGTGTAACAAGGAAAGCCGAGAAACTGGCTGTAAGCAGGAGATGGACAAATAAAACAGACAAAGAACCTGCTTTCTCAAAGGCTGACTCCCCAAGAGCACAACTGTCCCAAATGAAGCTACAGCCTGCCCCAGGCCAACCTCTCGCCAAACCCAAGCCACGCGAACGGCTCCCACAGCCCAGCCAAAAGGATTTGCTTGGGTAATTAACTGAGGAAGAGAACTCAATTCTGACCCCACAGCTTCGTTGGATCTGTTCATTAGTAAAGTTTTTGGGTACCAACAGAATGAGAAGTAAGTGGCTAAAAAAGGATTAAGCCCGAACAAAGCCCCTAGCAAAATATCACTGCAGAAGAGATGGAGCCACAGTACAATCCTGATCCTCCCATAGAGGGAAAATGCTCCTTGGCCACCATGATAAAAATGCCACTGAAAACACTGAAGAAGGTCCCAATTATATAAAACACGACAGTGAACGAGCTACTCCCTCTGGGAAGGCACACAGGGCCCAAACGCTTGCCCTGGTCTGCAACCAGACTGCAGCATCCCGCAGCACAGCGAGGCAGGGGCACACAGCCAGCCCTCTCCAGCTCCTCTCCCGCTGGGTGTCCGTTTCAAATGCAGCCATCCAGGAGTGACAGGATCAGTCCTGAATTCAAAGCAAGGACCTTTCTGGTCTGCTGCATAATGCCAGGCACTGCGTTTTCCCCAGAAATCGCTATACTGGCATCTAAAAATCAGTGTATGTCCTCTTCTACCAGGACAGCCACCAAGAGAAAGAAGGTGGCACTGCTTAGCGTCACAGGAGCAGGGACCCAGGGAGGAGACGATCAGCAACAAGAGACCACCCAACCCACACCGGGGAAGGATGCCATCCCTGCCTGCACCCCTGGGTGGTCAGTGCCACCACCGCTGCTGGGCCATCGCGCCAGCACCGCTGGGAACGCCTTGCTCCCCACGCCGCCCCTTTCCTGCGGGCAGACTGCTCCTCCTACACCTCGCTCCGCAGATCCCATTGAGCAGGGCTTCTCCTGCCAGCCTACCTGCCTGAGCTATGACTGGAATGCCGCCCCTGGCTGCCCGCCCGGCCGCTGCCCGTTAGCGCAAGAGTGGATTAAGGTTTATCGGCAGAAAGGTGCAAGGGGGAGGGCTGGTACTGCCGGCATGCAGCACCCAGCCAAGCCCAGGGAAGCACCTCTCTCCCGGGCTGGCTGCACAGAGGGACAGGGAAATGGCCTCTGGACAGAGAAACTCTATGCAGAGGTCCAAAACCACCGTCTGCCTCTGCTCTCAGGGGTGCGAGATGCACACCTCACACAGGCACTTCGCTCCCTCCCTGGAAATTTCTCGCTCAGCCTCCGCCAGTACCAGTGGGAAGCACTGCCCAAGGGATGAGGCCCGGGCAAGCCCCAGCCTGCCCTGACCCTCGCGGGGCAGTTACAGACCCCCAGCAGAGCCCTGCAGGTACCGCTGCAGGCAGTGGGAGCGGGGGTCTCAGCACCCTGGAAAAGGCGATAGAGCCAGCCCACAGTACCAATAAAGGGAGCCCCAGGTCCCAAGGCACAGCCCCCAGAATACGCTCTAACCTCTTTTTCGCTCCTCTCCTTTCTTCCCAAGCTCGGATGATTCTTGCCTTCCACAGGAACCAGGAGTCTCACCGTGTTAACAGAGAACACACAGAGCTGGAAGCACACCTTACAGCTCCAACCAGCCAATTCGATTTTCTGTGTCCATACCCATCACCGCCAGCAGCTTCCCAAGCTGTGCAAATCAGGAAAGTTTGTTTGGGGCTGTCCTGCCCGAGGTGGGAAGCCAGGATCCAGCTTGCCTTACGCAGTCAGAGGATTCATTCAGATCACTTTTACACTCTCACCATCACTTCTTTGGGGCTGATGCTTCCTTTGTAACGCAGTTATTCCTTGATTTTAGAGAAGTACTTGAAGGCCTGAACTGACCTAAGGCCCCAGAGCATTGTTTTTTCCCAGAAACAGAGCAAGATACGGTGCTTCTTGGCCAAGGAGAACAGCTTCAGAGCCAAGACAATCACAATTTGGCAGCTGAATTAGAGTTGGCAAGCAATGTATTGGTTGATTTTTCTCCCCGCCGCCCTCCAGTGACTTCTCTTCTGCAGTTTGGGGGTTCAGAAGTACTGCAAGTGCTGGAAGGCCACAACTTACTCAACCCTTTGATTACCAAAGCTGAGCACCCAGCAGTTTCTGTTCTGGTGGGAGTTAACATGCACCCAGCCAGGCTCAAGGCTTTGGCTACAATCCTCTACCTGGAACAAACATTGCCACAGCACCAGAGGCTGGGAAGAAGTTTAAAGACTAGTTTTCAGAACATGAATTTAGCCTCAGATGGGGGCTATAGTTCAACACCACACAGCACGCACACAACAGTGGCAAGTGGTTACAAATAAACTCTTGAGCATCGCTCCTGGCCTTTGGGTTCTGCAGCATGAGCTGTCCTTCCAGTCTGCAGCTATAGTTCAGAGGAACGGATAAATTGCATTGGTGGCATTTATGCTAGAAGGAAGACAGGAATCATAGAATCATTAAGGTTTGAAAAGACCTCTAAGATCATCCAGTCCAACCATCAACCCAACACCCCCATGCCCACTAAACCATGTCCCTAAGCGCCTCATCTACACGTCTTTTAAATACTTCCAGGGATGGTGACTCAACCACTTCCCTGGCCAGCCTCTTCCAAGGCTTGACCACTCTTTCAGTAAAGAAATTTTTCCTAATGAACTAACTCTAGCCATGGTTCTCCTTAGCTAAAGAGCTGAGGAAGTCCAATTTCAATGCCTCTTCTATTTGCTTACTCCTCCAGACCAGCAGGGATGCTAGGATTTTACACAGGCAGAGAAAAGAACAAGCCAAGGTATAACGTCCAAGAACATGTCCGGCAGACCACCTCGGCACCATGCATGCATCAGCGTGCGGTGCTCACAGCAGCCCTGCGCTCCTGTTGCTGTAGATGGAGTCAGGAACAGGCTGATAAGGCATTGTGCCTGGAAGGCCAAAGGAAAAGCCGGCAGGAGGAAACTCAAAGCACATCTACATTGCCAGTGCATCCAGGGGAGTGCCATAGCAGGGAGAAGTCCCAGAGAATCCACAAATAACAGGAAAGAGTCCACAGCGACTCAGTGCCGTGGCAGTGAGGATCCTGAAGAGCCCCTCAAGGGAGATCTCCCCTGCCATCAGCTCTCCTCCCATTTTAGGGACCAAATGTCTGCCCCATCCATTCAGAGTCAAGATGCAGGTGGATAATCACAGTTCTCCTGAGCTTTCCCCATCTACTGCTGGCAGTGAGCAGCCCACGGAGTTAGAACTCTCAGATCCCACTCCCTGCTTGGTCACAGACTTGCTCTGCAAACCAGGACCATATTGCTGCTTATTTACCATTTACCCGTCTCAGTCTGCAGAAATGCAGACAGCACCCAGGGGAGTTAAATGGCTTGTTAACGTGAGCAAATTGCTTTAAAGCCCTTAAAGGAAAAGGTAACCACTTGACTTTATTCTCCAACAAATTCTGAGCCTCCACACTTCCCTCTCTCCCCAGGAGGAGCAGTTTGGATGAGACCAATTCCAACCCAAAGCACTCCTGCTTGTCTGGAGAGAGTTGCGAGCTGGTCTGGCGTTGCTCACCTGAAACACAGAACTGAGGACTAAACACCCAGAGAGGCAATGCACTTAGAAGAGCAGAGATCAGCAAAAGCTCCCTCAGTCTTTTTCTGTTCCCCTTGTTTTAATTGAGTATCACCCACAAATCAAAAGACGCTGAGGCACAGCCAGTCCTCCAGTTCACTTAGCTAATTAGCATCCCTCCAAGACCGAGAGAGCACAGTGGTCTAATATTAGACAGAAAATGCACTTACAGCCCATCAAGATGACACATCCTCTGGGAGTGTACAGTTCCCTTCCAACGTCCGCTACCACGCAGGGGGGAAAAAAAATGGGATAGGGAGAAGCAGCCGGTCATGGAAGATGTTAAGGTTTGTCTCCTGAATCTGGAGAGGAGCAGCAGAGCCATTTTAACCTGTTTTCCCTCTCCCGAAAAGGCAGCCCAAGATGAGATATCAGAATAAGCAAGCTACAGAGCAGGGCTACAAGCAAAGCCCAGCTGTGAAAGAGCACCACTAGTCTCAACACAGTGAGCAGCAGTGCCGATCCTCTTTCAGGGCAGAAATCCACTAAATCCAAGAAATCCAGCTAAATCCACGTGGCCTCAGTTGAGGAGAAAAACACTGCCTAGTTACTAAGAATGACACATGCAGACTCCCCTCTGCAGCATGCCAGGCAAACACCAGCCACGGCTCCCACTCTGCCAGCTACTTGAAGACAGAGTTACCCGACACCGTTACAGCAGTTCGTGTTGCAAAAGACCTTTTACCAGCAGGCTTCTGGTAAGATCCACAAGATCTCTGCTGCCTGGTACTACCTCTGGGATGGGACAAAGCAGTTGTGTGTCGGCGCAAGGCAAAGAAAACAGGCAGCACATTTCCCGACCAGAGAAAGCAGCTTTCAGGTGAAGCTGCAATATGGACCTAAGGAGGCAAGGGGAATTAACAGGGATCTGGCACAAGAGCTCACACAGAGGTATTGGTCAGCTCAAGGCCTCAGCTGCAACGCTGTTGGAGGTCATTCGTAAAGCAACCAAGCAACAAGACAAAGCAGGTGAGACACTGAGTAGGAGAGTGCAAGCTTAGGAAGACCAGCAATTCACTTGGGCTCAAGGCAGGACTGGGGACGGAGCCCAGCCTGTGCTGCTGCCCACACCCGGCCACGCTGTTCAGCTTGCCACGGTTCAGTAAGATTAACAGAGATTGACATGGCTGCTGGACACAGGAAGAGCCAGGGAAGTAAAAATTAGAAGCAAGTAAGAAAAAGTGGTTTGAAACCTCACACGCTCTTATTCACTTTGTAGTCTGTGCTGCAGCCAGACTGAAATTAGCCAAATTGGGTATGAATTATTGAATGCACTAGAGTCCCATTTCCTTTGCTAATCAAAGAAAATTATTCCAGGGAGCTGAAAATGCAGGAAGAGAAGCAGTTTTTCAAGGAAAAAAAAGAAAAATGCACTGATAGAATGGCTTCTGTAAGGAGGGAACAGCTTGCAGAGCACTGTTCACCTATTCCAATCCTTTCTCCCTGCTTAGCTGCCCACAGCCCATCAGGGAGAAGCGGCTATCCATCCAGTCCTGGGGCGCGGGGCCTGTTCTGTCCCCACCCCGGCCATGCAGCACATCAAAGAGCTCTCCTGCTCCTGGAAGTCATCCCGAAGGAATGCAGGATCTTTGCGGAGTGTTTAATAAGATAAACAGACCGAAGTCCTGCTCCGGGTAAGGATTAGCACCAAGCAAGCCCAGGCGGGTGCCGGCAGTTCCGGCAAGCGCCTGGCAGCTCTGACAGGCAGAGCACCGCGGGGCTCATGGGCAAAGGCTGGCCGGCCCGGTGCTGTCCATCGCCCTGCCGTGGCTCCGGACAGCCCGAAGGCTGGGGCAGGTCAGCTCTGACCCCCCTGCCAGCAGAGCCCAACTCCCAGGCTTCATTTGGAAACCAGATGAGCAGCAAGCCGTTTCCCTCGCATCCCTTCTGCTTGGGACAGCTTCTCTGGGTACCTGAGCTGACCTGTGTGCCCATATGCCACAGCTCTCAGCCAGAGAGAGTCCAAGACAAGCAGCGTGAGCCTTGGGCAAAGGGAGAGCATCGCCCGCCTCGAGCGGCAGGAGCCGGCAATTTGCAGAGAGAAACAGAGAATCGAGTTCTGCCCCTGCCAGAAAGGCAGAGCCACTCAGTCCTAGATGGCTGCAAATTGGTTACAGCATTAAAACAATCCAGACTGATACATGTGATTGTCTGGCTGCATTCTGCAAGCAGCCAGTACACTTAATTTACACTTCCAGCACATACAGCGTGACAGGGCTGACTGCTCCATCCCATGTTTAACGCCGTGCAAAGAGATACGGAGCAGACAGGGAAAAAAGTGACAGGGAAGGTTTGGACAGAAGCAGTTATAGCATGGCAAGACCTTTTGTTAAAGTTACAGATTTGTGGCCTGGTGACACTGTGACCAAAAGCAACAGTCAGTGCATAGAGGCTCACGCAGCACAGGCTGGCTGCAAAGCCTGGCCCCACAGCCCAGCATCAGCAGGGCTGACCTCCAGCATGTCAGCTAAAGCAGCATGGGCTCAGGTGTAGGACAGGCTCCCAACCTCTCATCCAGCTGGAGGAGAGAGGGAGGGATGCACACAGCTCCCCATTTTACATGCTGGCTGCAGGACGGGGGCAGGGGGTGTCAGGGAGAGGCAGCGAGGCAGAAAAGCGGCACCCGAGTCCTGCCTTGCGACAGGTTATTGAGGAGTCCGAAAAACAGTTCTGCAAAGCCAGGAGATGCCAGAATCCCAAATCTACAGGCATTCAGTTTAGAAGATGCTCAGAGGGAAGAGATTCAGAGCCAGCCTTGTCAACAGGAACAGTGACGCCTGCCAGTAGGAAGCATCACTCCACTTGCACCCACTCCCTGCCACCCCAGGGAGCAGCTGCTCCCGCAGCCCCCGCAGGGGGATTTCCTCTGGTGCGTGCAGCCCCCAGCACCACCACCAAAGGCTTCACGTGCCCACGGAGGAGCTCCCTGCAGCAACCCCCTGCCTGCGAGCACTGCAACACAGTTCTTGCCAAGTCCCCTGAGCAAGGCTGATGCCGTGCAAGCATCTTGCAGTGGGAAGCACCAAAAGGAAGCTGCAGGGACTGAGAGTGGGACATGGAAATGTTTCAGACCGGTCCCCTATGGGAACTCACAATACCTTTCCCACTCCCATGTCCCTTCCCTTCTCCACCCTTCTCTTCTACCCACGTCTGTACAAAAAGGATGAAACAGGGAGAATGCTGCTTCCCTGTGTATTCCCACCAGCCAGGAGGTGATGTGTTAGCCCCAGACCAGCACCGATCAGTACGTAGCAGTTCAACGAGAAAATACACCGCAGAAGGAGGCACAGAGCCCACCAGAGCCCGCAGCAGCAGCTCCCCTCTGCAGCACTGCAGACAGCGAGCCGTGGTCCCCCTCCAAGTTATTAGAGGGACAAACAAAGAAAAACAGAACGAAGAGCACATGGCCAGGGCCCAGCACTTGTCATAATTGCACAGCCAGCACCGCCAAGAGATACGCCGTCTGTGCTGCTGACCAAGAAGCCCTAGCTGATCCCGCAGAGAAATGCAGCAGGACGTGCCAGAGTGGGAAGTGGGGCCAAAGGAGCCTTCCCAGACCAGTAGCCTCCCACAGCAGATTAAAATTCCATAGGAATTTGCTAAACAAATTGACTCTCTTAGCTACTGCCATAAACCCGTGGGATGTTTTGCATTACTACCACGCAAGGGAGGGAGGAAACAGACCCTTATGCTTGGCCCACGCACAGGGCCCCCCACACTAGCGGCAAGCACACCTCCTGCAAACACTGGTCCAGCCAGCGCGGCAGGGCCAGGCTGGCTTCTGCAGCATCAGCCATGGCTCCATCCGCCCCTGAAGCACCAGCACCTCACCCACAAGTAAATCCCTGCTTTCCCCCGTGCCAGTCTCTGACGTGGCAGTCCCGAGAGAAAAATCTGCTCCAGCCCCAGCAGCCAGCGGAGCTGCCTGCTGTGCCCGTGCTGCCCCAGCCCGCGGATGGGCAGGCAGGAGGGGCTCCCAGGAGTGTTCCATGGTGGATTCTCTCCTCTCAGTTTACTACATTTTACAGCTGCTGGCTAACTCTCTCACCCTCCCGAGACAGAGGTGTTGATGCTGTTCTCATTATCTTCAATTCAAAACAGAGCAAAGAAGAGGAGGGAAGGAAAAAAAAAACCCCTTTAAGAAGAAACCCACACGCTAACCCTCTTCCAGTCCCCTCCCTCGCCTGTTCTGAAGCACAATGAAATGCCAGGAATGGATTAAAAAGAAATAGTTGCAAGGGTGG
Organism: Fulmarus glacialis; assembly: GCF_000690835.1. Taxonomy (NCBI): domain Eukaryota; kingdom Metazoa; phylum Chordata; class Aves; order Procellariiformes; family Procellariidae; genus Fulmarus; species Fulmarus glacialis. The sequence goes on from NW_009186855.1 coordinate 44,002, forward strand.
AGAAGGGCTGCAGAGAGACCAGAGCATGGGAAGTGACCACAGCCCAAATCACCTAACACAAACTCATGCCAGCAATTTCCTTGCTGAGAGGGGCCTACTGTGCATGCCTTACAGTCTCTGTAAGGAGCCTGAAAAGAAAATTTTGCATGGGCTGGTTTACAAGAACAAAACGTCTCAGTTCTATGGAGGCAGAGACCTAAAAAGAAAGAGAGAACAGAATAAAAGTGAACAGGCAGAAGACAAAACAGAATGGACAGTGTAACTTAAAGGAAGATGCTTTCAAAGCACACCCGCTCCCAAGTAGACACAGGAGAATAGAGGCTGCAGGACTGGATGCAATTCTTCCACAGGATTAATTAATAGGGTTGCCACAGAGATGAAAAGTCAGAGGAGAGTTCTGGACTGGCTAGCATCAGGATTTCAATAAGAGTTAAGTGACATTTTTAAACATATGGAACATCTGCAGCACACTGCACGTTGAGCACAAGCCAGAGTAGCTAGCTCTATTATGGGCATCTATATGGAAGAGAGTTTCAAAGGCATGCACACTAGCCTCAGCGCCCCGAGACACCACCAGCCCCCTCCAGTTCCTAGGCTGGGTGACATATAGCACCCAAAGGTGGCCATCCCAGCACAACATGCATCCGCCTCGCTGCCTACCCAGAGGGAGCAGCCCCAGGCCCACAACCGCACCAGGGCTGGAGGAAGCAGCAGAGAAGCTACCGAGTGCCGTGGCAGCGCTAGCCACGACCACTCTCAGCAGCCCAGGTAGTCCAGAAGGGGTTTGGCTGCTACATGTGCACATAGAGGGTCAGTCCTCAGCCTTGCTCTCACTGTTGGAATCATTCCCATCGGGGAGGCAGAGTATTGCCCCCAAGACAGGCAGATCCATCCTTAGCAAAAGGCTTAACAACCCCCCTCCTTGGTTCATGGGCCCTATTTTCCATGTCACCTGAGAAGTTGAAGTGACACCGCACTAGTTAAAGCACAGAGCAAGAGTTTCTTGAAAATATGTTGGATGTGCTGCTCTGGGACAAGGGTCTCAAGCCACCAGCAGGACCTTCTGTTACAATGGCGTGTGCTTACTGTACCCAACACAACCAGGTTTCACTATGCACTGTGCTTGTAAAGCCAACGTACACAGCTTTTCCCAGGAGGTTCAAAGTCCACAACACGCATCTCCAAAGCTAGCAAAGCAGTCTCGGCTGGGGTAACTGCACCAGCATTAATGCAAATCATGCCACAAGCAAGGCACTATTTAAGAGGAACTCTGGGTTCTCATTAACCAAGGCCCTAACAAGGGTTTAATCTGAACTTCCTTCCACCCAGACAGCTCAGTATGAAGTCAACACACAGCCCCTCCCACACCATACTCAAAAATCTTGATTTTCTTCAAGTGTAGTTGCGATCAAAGTGAAATATGAGACACACACAGGGGAAAGATCTCTCAGGGATTAGTCAGCTGTTGAACTCCAGAAGAGCGTGCTTGATGGTATTGTCAGGGGAGAGCAAGGAGAGGAAAGCACTGCACCTAGCACGGAGCCTGCTGGTGTGCCTTGGGAAGCTCTAACACCTGCGCAGTGACTCCAGCCCTCTTCATGCAGTACCAGCATTCAAGGCACAAATACAGCAAGGCTGTGGCTTATCAGGCTAATTCTTTTCCCGGGAAGCCTCATCCAAATGTCTTGAGGAACAAGAGGAAATCCACTCCCGGTGCTACACAGCACTGCATGCTGCTCTGGCTCCCCTTCCACGCGTTCCCCCAGAGACACCACAGCAAACACCGTCCTTCGCCCAAGGACCCAGTCCAAGCCTGTGTCCCAGCCTCCTGCACAAGCCCCAGAGCTGCTCCTCAGCACCAAAAAAACTTCCCTCCAGGCACCCTCAAGTGCTGAAGCCAGTTTGCAGAGCTTAGCTGAAGTCTGGCATTTTGACTACAGCTGGTCAAAGCATTTTTACCACAATTAAGTGTAATCAAAACACACTGTTTTTACTCTAACCTGAGCTGTTTCACAGAGATGCCCTGGTTTGAACTCCCCTCTTAGACAGGCAAGATTTTGATGTCTAGGATTTTTCCAAGCTGGAGCAACAGGAGATGAAGATACTCAAAACATTCATGTTTTTCCACTCAGCTGCCACCATTCTTCCAATTCTTTCTGCAAAAGCACTCAAAGGTTTGTTTTTAAACTCAAAGTGCAGCAAAGAGCAGTGTTCTGGGCAGCTTTGCTTTGAACCCTCCTGTAGGGAGCTGATGGGAAACAAGTCCTGGAGCTAAATTCTCAGACTTGGAGCTCAGAAAGGGTTCCCAGGGTGGTAGGAGCAGGTTCTCATGCCTGGTTTTGCATGGCCTCCCAGCAGCCAGCAAGGCAGCTGCACTGGGCAAGCCAAAAGGGACTTTCACAGACCTCAGGAGAGGCCTGAGCTTTGGGTAGGGCTCGAGGGAAACCGAGGTTTTGGGGATTAGTTTGTTCCATGCTCTCTACAGCAAACCTGTCAGCACCCAGCATGTAGGATACTCACACAATGACCAGACTTCCAAGATGTGGGAAGAAGAAAAGCAAGTCCACGGGATATGACAAGAAAAGTGGGTTTATCAAGGCAAGCGAGACAGCTGCTAAGTCAGGATGCCAAAACAAGAATCACTGCATCTCCCCCGAGCAACACTTTTTGACCTACCTGAGATATCAGTAACTCAAGGTTGCCTTGGTTTTGTCATTTCTCAGCAGCACAGTCTGGACAAGTCTCCATCAGTTTGGAGCAATCAGGTCCACACATGGCGACTTGTCCGCAGGCTGTTTGCCAGCCCCCTCCAGTCCCCAGTCTCCACCAGCCAGGCAGGCTGACCCTGCCTCCGCACGCCAACAGCACCCTGGTGAGCCGTTGTGAAGAGGGGCCTGATTAGTTAAAGGAAGCAAGCTATGCAGCAAATGATCTTCAGAGAAGAGGGGAGTCCCAGAAAGATCACCTGCTACCTAGCATCAGGAAAGGTTAATATAGCAGGGAGGAAAGATAAACCGACCTATAACTGCATGGACCTGCAATTTAAGCACACAGGAGGGAGAGAGTTCAGACATGCCCGTCTTTGGCACCTTCAACTCCCTTGCACAACAGCATGGGAGCAACACCAAGCAAATCTTTCCTATGGTACTGCATCAGAATACATGCTTATAGACAGACACATCCACCTACAGCTTGGTGCACACAGGCACTTCACACCTCTCCCCTCCTGGGGCCAGGACAGCGGTACAGCTGCAGGGTATAGCACACTGGGAACAGTCCCATCACCACCCCAACCCTCTGCAAGAAAAGCTGTCCATGGCTAGGATGTGTCCCCGACTGCGGCAGGTCCCAGCCCAAGCTCACCGAACGCAGCCAGCCCCGACACACCGGGGGCTGTAACGAGCATTACACCAACGCAACACAATTTTGAATCTTCCCCCGCTAAAGGCAAAATCAGGAATGGATCCCAGTGATAAATTCTACATTGAATCTATAGCATTAGGAGGAAAACTAGATCCCTCATCATCTCCCAGGGGCCTTAAGCGACAACATCCTTCACCACAAACAGGAACCACCTAAGCTCACCCACCCCAGCTCACATTCAGTATGTGCAAAATGAGCATGCCAAAGAACACATTAAACTAGGTGAAGACAGAGTTCTTCCAAATGTTTGCTCAGGTTTAACAAAAACAACCACACACACGCTCTTCTTTCTCCTCTTTCTCCACTAGGTGCAAGGAAGGAGCAGGACTGATACCTTTCAAGTGCAAGATAAAATACGTATATATAGGCAGAAAACCTCCAGCGTCCCTCTCTCTTACAAAAACCACTCGAGACGGGTGCCTCTTGTGAGCCACTTTGCTGAACTAGCTTTCTCCCAGCCTCCCAGACCAAGAGTTCGGTCATTTACCCCTGTCAGCATTCACAGCTGGAAAAAGGGGTTATGGCCTCTCCTCTGCACATCCAAGGGGGAGGAGGGAGCCAATCTGCATGTTTATTTGTTGTCTGTGCAGAATTCCTGCATTCCTTCCCATGTTTACTCATCTGCTCTCAGGACATACTCAGACCCCAGCAAAGGGCTTTTGGGGCACCACATTCCCCCATGAGTTCAGAGCTCTTGCTGGAACACAGGACAAGCATAAAGGGGGAAGAAAGAAGCCAGCGAATGGGTTATTACAGAATTATGTTTTCAAGGTGTTTGGGCAACAAGTAGAAGAAAGATCAATTCTCTCCAGATCTGCTCTCCATAGAGGCACATCTCCACACCTGGAGGTCTAAGACCCTCCTAAAGAGCACATACAGGCTGTCTCCCCCTCAGCTCTTCCCAACAGCTACACCCACAGCAGCACTAGTAACTCAGCCACCCTCTTTGGCATGGGCATGTCAGCGTTCCTCACATCGTCCGACGGACAGCTACAAGTCCGGCCACGGTCCCTGTGCTGAGCGTCAATGTGGTACACATGTACTCCATGAGCACGGCACAACATTACAACCCTCCTCATCTGAACTCTTTTGGGAGCAGACGCAAAGGCTCCAGAGAGATTAACATGCAAGGGCTGCACCACGACAATACAGAAGCACAACTCGTACCCCCCCTCAAACTACTTAGCTGCTCGGCTTGGTTCTGACTTAGTTATACCTTGGAGAGGCAAGCTTCACCCCCAAGAGAACTTGGCTGGCTTCTTGGATCCCTACAGGAGTCCGCAAGGCTGACTTAGCAAGCAAGGAAGCTCTGAGACAGGGGAAGCTAGGGGTGACTACCATGAAGGACAGGCCTTCACCACAGGATTAACCCATTAATTTATTAGCTCTAAACCTACAGGAAAATTTAACTCAGGTGTGCGTAGTCTCAATTCCCTGGTAAGTGCCTACCACACACTTGTGTCAGGACAGGACTTGCAGTGGGGATGCTCCCAACCACATGGGACTCATTACAGAGGGGACTGAGAACCTGCATCAAATCTGAAGCAAAAACAACATAAAATAACTTTGCTTGGCTGTACGTTAGTTGCAACCACTGCCTTTGACAACAAGGTCAATGCCAGGCACTGTCCCCGTGACAAGTCTGTCCACAGAGCAGTATGACTCTACCCCAGACATATGTAGAACAGCAGACTGAACCACCTCATCACCAGCAGGATCATTTGCCCATCAATCATTTACAAGCTAAGAGCACAAGGTGGCCAACAGAGCCAGGGCTTGGCTGCTGCTATGTCTCCGTGCTCAGAGCACCCCAGGGAAAACCAGGCACCCATGCTCCAGCCTCACCTTCCACACAGTGCTCCACCTCCTCCAGGTTGCGCAGCGTTATCCGCATGAGGCTGGAGTTCAGCATCAGCTCGTTGCGGTGTGCCGGCCACATGTACTGTGGGGCAGGGTTGACGAAGAAAATCCGTGTGTCCCCAGTCGAGACTTGGTTGTCGCAGATTAAGGGGTCCCCGAAGCCACCGATAACCACCTTGTTCCCACCATCCAAGAGGATCTCGTGAGTGACGATGTCTTTGCCTTTCAGATAGCGCCAGACTCTCACCTTGAACGAGAAGGAGAAAGAGCACGTGAGACCACTTCACGAACAATTGGCACCTTCTGGCCCAGTTAATTTTTATCATGTTGTCAGAAAGATGCTCAGGAGTGGTTCACGCTGGCAAAGCCTTCCAGCAGAGCTAATTTCATTAGCCATCCCTCTAAAAGCACAAAATGCATGGGCAACGAAGACTAAAGCACATACTACTCTTTCTGCCAAAGCTGCACCCAACTCTCCAGCCCAGGTACTCGGCACTCCAGGCCCCTTCCCCACACAGCCTCGGGGGGAGGCCAAGGGGGACAGGCCTCGTGTCGCAAGGGACCCCCTCAGCCACGCAGGTTCTCCAGCGAGGGACAGAGACCCCTCGTCCCCCAGTGCACATCTCTCCCCTTTGCACTGGGACGCGCTGCCCTTGGCACCCAGATGCAGGATTTGCCTTCAGCTAGGCCCGGAGCCTGCTACCGAGCGTGCCGCCAGCCCAGCCTGATGAAGAGCTGCCCCGCACCAAACCCCAC
>NW_009186855.1:50203-58077 GCF_000690835.1 Fulmarus glacialis
CCAACCCCGAAGAGAGCCGCCTCCTCTCATCACCAACCCCACGGAGGGCTTGCCTTCCCCACCCCGTGTGCAAACACCCAGCAAGCCCCCGGCATAAAGGATCCCGGGGCTGGCAGAGGGTAGCAATGCCCCTTTCCTTTGTTCGGGCAAGAACAATGGCTCCAGATAAGCTGTCGCTTCTCAGCAAACATTCGAGGGCCACCAGCAGGCACTGCTGCTATGCCGAGACCCGGAGACCAGCCTCCCGCACGGCGCAGCAGTCCAGCGGGGCCGGCAAGGTGGGGGCTCCCACGGGACGGCCGAGCACAAGCAGCCAGGCAGAGGTGGGGTGGGAGAAGGGGTGAGCAGACCCCGGCAGCCTCTGCGGCACAGCTCAAGTCAGGAAAGGCAGAAGGAGAAGCCTCTGCTGCTGTTTTGCCTCTGCTGTACATGACCAGTAAGACAGACGATGAGCTAATCAACCTTTTCCCTCTGATATTGTTCTAACGTTTATGTCCACAACGGCCCTTTCGGTTGCCACATGGCTGGCTATGGCAGGGAACACTGCTCTCCAACAAGGGACACTGCACTTAGCCTGGGGGAAGCTGGCAGAGCCTCAACCAGGAAAATGATTTTTTTTTAAAAAAAAAAAAAAAAAAAAAACACAGAACTGATCTGGTCCTGCCCATTACTAATAAAGAATTCAAATTCATAGCAGGAGATCCACTCCTGGACTGGACGCTTGGACAGAAGCGAGATCCACCTCACCTGCCACTGAACCTTTCCACGTACATGAGCTGGACCTGACCTCCGCAGACACAGGCCACAGGGTCAGGGACACGATTTAAGCCCTGTCAAGGGCAGCATGCAAGTCTCGGCCTTGCCAGAGGAACCCCCCTTCTACTCGCAGGCAGCATCATTCACGGTGACAGACTCCAGCTGGTACAGCTCTCCCAGGGATATCCTGACTCACAACAAAATCTCAGTGGTGAAATGTATCAAGGGAGAAGAAAACACTTCTGAATAAAAAAAAAAAAAAACGAAGCTTTGAAGGGAATGTTAAATGGCTGGGAAGTCCCCAACCGGGGAAGGCTGCACAGCTGAAGAGAGCACCGTCCATCCACGGGGGAGGCTCTGGGCAGTGGCACAGGAGCCTTAAAACAGGGGCAGGAGGAGGCAGGTGGGTTGGGTGAATGAAAGAAGGGAGTCTTCTGGCTCTGACAAGGCGCTGGCACCTTGGGAAGACAAAAGGCAGAGCAGATAACACCCCATGTAGAAATGTCAAAGGCAACTTACGTTCCTATAAACAACTAAAGAAAACCTTTGCGTAAGCAGACTGGATTTGCTAAAATGCATGGAGGATTTGGCAGAAGGAGCCCACTTCCCTTCACTCATCCAAACTTCAGGAAGAAAAAGAAGTCCTGGCCACAAGAGTTAGTGCCGCTCTGCCTGCTTCCGCTGCCAGCGGTTCTAGAGCAGTCTCCCTGGACCTCACTGCTGGCTCATCCCCCTGCCCAAAAAAGGCCAGATCCACACAGAACTGCAAGCCAACCCCTCTCCAGCGACACGCTCTCTGAGGCAAACTGCCCAAAAGAAACACCCGCACAGGAGGGAAGAAGCAGCCCTAAAAATTAATCTTCAGTGCACACGGGACACCAGAGACATGTCCCCATCCACTCCTGTTAGGTTAGAAATCCTCCTGCTGCTGCTGCTATCCTATTGCAGGGGAAACATGACACAGAGCAAAGTCGGCGAGTTGCACGTAATAGGAACAGCTCATCAGAGAGCTGCCTGCGGTTTCAGCTTGGAGCAAGGGTGGCTGCTGTAGTGCATGGGTATTACTGCGACTGCAGGCATCCCTGGCCTGACATGCTCAGAGCGTGCTTTATCACGCTCTCTGCCAGCATCTTCCCTCCTACCGCAGCCCGAGTGCCCAGTCACCTGCATTCTCCAGCTGTCTTCACCGCCCAAAGAGCACTTCAGCACAGTGTGCCAAGCCCCAAAGCAGTCAGGGAGGTGGTGGCTCAGAGATAAGGGGGCTCTTGATCCCCTCTCTGAAACAGGCACACACGTACATACTTTAAGAGTGCAATTCCAAAGGGAACGCAAGGGGCAGAAAAAGGATGCTCACATGCATGTGGGCAGACAGGTCTCGCCTGACCTTGGGGGACACCGGGGGTGGCAGGGAAGCAGACAGTTGTTCGCACTACAGCTTCTATGCTTGACATAGGAGTTGCGGTGGGGGGACTTTAGTTAGAGTTGAGGAGGAAAGCACAGAGCAGACATTATCCCACTCTAGAATGAACCATTTTTACAGTTATCTGCAACTGCAGCTCACTGGCCTCCACCCTGCATGGCCCCTCAAGTGCATTGTGTTCCCCTACGGGCTTCTTTGAGACCATCCAGACAGAGAGACTCTTACTCTTTGCCAAATACCTCCACCCCATTACTCAGTGACTACAGAAAACCCACACAAAGATCTGACACTGCAAAGTTCAAATAAGAGGGTAAAAACATGTTGGGGGCTAGGGGGAATGCAAGTCTCATGACCTTTAATCAATCTTGTAATTTTTTGAAGCCCTAACTCCAGAATTTCAGGGGTGTGAGCTCAGCACTCAGTCCTGATCAAGAGGCTTCAAGGTCCACAATGATCCTGAGCTGAACTCCCACACACTGTCCCTGCCACGACTAGGAGTAGGCAGCTACAGGTGCTGGGGCGAGGGAACAGGACCATTCCCACTACCACAGAAGCAAGCAGGCTGGGGTGAGACCCTCCTGCTCAGCACAAAAATTCACCTTTCAGGTAGAAAAAGGGAATGAATTTAGTCTTGCTATACTCTATAGGTGCAACTGAAGGTTAAGGACAAAGTTTAGGAGTGTATTTTATTCTCAGATCCTCCTACTTCTCACACCTTCTCCTGAAGGTGTAATATTTGCCTGCCTTGGAGAAGGACTCAGGACTTGATGGGTCTCAGCTCCCACCCAGCCCAGCAGGTCCTGTGATCCAAAGAGCAGCCACTGTATATTACCGAGATGAGCCCTGTTCTCCCGCATACCTGAGATCAAAAACCATTCCGGGTATAAACACCACTGTGACAGCTCCTCTTCGGAAGCTGCACATGCCTTAGCTGCCCCCAGACGTGGAGAGGTTAGCTAGAGACGTTGTACCCACATGCTCTCACACTCATTTGTCTTCCAGCATGAAGAGGGAGTCAGCTCCCCTTGGGCCAGCGCTAAGCAATGCCACAGCAACCAAAGGACAAGCAATAACTTATATGCAGGCTACCATCCCTCCCCACACAGTTCAAGTCCAAGCTGCTGGGCAGAGGTAAGAAGAGGGACTGCGAAAGCAATGCCTTCAAAGCCATTTGTGCAGCCTGTTTCAACCCGAGAAGAAGCCTGCTTGAAAAGCTGACTGCTCCATTGTGCACAGCCCTGTCAGCATGAGCTCTTTTCTTGATGGCAGTCAACCAGCAAACAGAGGGAGCTTCAGATGGCAAGGCAGGGTAGCTGCGACAGGCAGCTTTCCTCCCCTCTGATCTTGCAGGAATCCCGGTATTGACACAGCGACATCTGCTCCACCACACGCAGGTGGTGCCACACGAGGCAGCCCCCTTCAGAGAGCCAGTCTGGGGCCACCTTGCGAGCATGGCACCTCAGGTGAGCCGAGGAGGCAGGGTGCCAAGGAGCACAGCTTGCACAGCTTTAGTGCAAGCCTGCACTAACACAAGCCTCTTGCTTCCTCACCCGGGACCAGCTGTTTCTCCAGCATTTCACAGCAGCACAACTCCCTGTGGTTGTGCTTCTCCCCACAGTCAAGTTAAGACACCTTCCTGCAGCCCCACCAGCCCCACCTCCTCTTCCTTCGGCAGCAGCCTGCAGCCCGCAGGGCAGGCGCTCACTGCAAGGAGGTGAGGTGCACAAGCAACCAGGGCAAAAACCCAAGAACACAAAGGAGACAAAAGGAAAAAAAAAATACACAAGGCAGGCAGAGAGCACAGCCTGAGGCTTGTGCTGAAAGGTAGCAGTCGGGCGTTTTCACGGCTAGGTCTAAGGGGGAAGAAAGGCTGAAGCCTACCCCCCCTTCTGAAGCAGATGTTAATTTGAGTTAATTAGCATGGCTGTTCTAGTCATACACCTCAGAGTCAGGCCACAGCATTCACAAGCAACATCAGAGTCCACCAGCTTTCTCCCCACCCTTACCCTCGATAATGAATGGATGTGAAGGCACCAAAGACCAAGCAATTACCTGTAGGGCATCCCATTCATCACCACACACAATTAAGACTTTGTCACTGGTGACTCACCGGCTACATGAAGGATTGGGGAAGAAAGGAAGAGAGAAAAAATTAGGCTGGAACCTAGTTCCAAGAGGTCCCTTCCCTATAGCAGACTCACTCACTCTTTTGCCAGCAAGCACATAAAACACTGGATTAAGACTGTTTTACAAGACTCCTGGCAGCTACAGGGAGGCAGAGTAAGAACAGCGAAGACTTTATTTAAGCATATCCTTGCAGGGGTATATTTTAAGTGCAGTACAAAACCAGAAAGTAAAAGGACTTTCCAATGTGTGATGGGGGTCCATCCCATAGTGGGGAATGGGACCACCTGTACAGGCACATGTAGCGCTCACAAATTCCTGCCAGGGAAGATGCTTTGAGAAATGCCAGCCTTGGTCTTCTAAAGCAAGAAGAGAAGTTAGAGCACAGTCTCCTCAGGAAGAACGCTGTCACTCTGGACAGGAGTAAAAAGGGTCACCACTAGATTTCGACAGTTCTTAAAGATGAAGGGTACTGGCTAGCATCAGCTCTGCTTGCAGCTTCACACGCAGCTCCGCCAAATCCTTCCCTCCTGACCGCACGTCGTCCCCCTCCCCTTGCTTGTCACTCTCTGTGCCTTTCCCTAGGAGCTAGCAGAGCACCAAACCCACCTCCCCCAGCAACTTCCACATCCAACCCTGGCTGGAGAACAGCCGCCCTTACCCCCCAAAATATGGGCTCTATTGTTTGGAACAGGATCCACATCCTTTTCAACACTTCCTATAGCACATATAGAACCTGTATTTGTCCTATAAATAGGAGCTCTCTTCATAAATACGAGGTCAGGCCAGAATAAGGCACACCAGAGGACTCAAAAGCAGGAAGGGACAATGCCAACACACAGGCTGTAAATAGGATGAACAGCAGCACCGCAAGCTTGGGAAGAAGAGCAAGCCCAGGGCTGCAGTCAGGAGCAAGCCCAACACCCCAGTTCCCATGTCAAATCCCTCGGTAAAGCGGCACATCGGCCAGGTTCAGAGTCAATTTTGGGAGTTCTGTCAGCCTGCTCTTCCTTATTATTCATCTCCTCTAGTAGCAAATGAATGGCTGGTAGCTATTTAAGGGTGTTTATCTAACATTAACTTCACATTTCTTCTGAGTTGTAATGTGCTTATCTTCATCTATCAAAGGCTTCAGCTGGGAGGCTTTAGAGTTTAACTAGGAAGAACAATACACTAATGCAGCACTCGCAGATACTCACATGCCTGCTCCCTCGCAGACCACCCAGCACCAATAACACTCGCTATTTTGCGTGTGGGCTCGAGGGAACTCCTACCGCACACTTGGCCCTTGCCTTTCCTCTTCAGATAAAGAAGAGCCCGACAAGAGATAACTGTGGTATTTGGAGGTAACCCCAGGGCCTAAGGAACGGTTACTGGAGTATGACAGTGAGGAAGTGGACACGTGTTTTCTCACCAGCAAGATCCCTTCTGCACCTTGGCTCGCTCCGGCTCCACAGGGCACCAGGGTCAGTCAGTGTGAGGGCAGCAGGAGCCAGCGGTCAGGTTTAATGCCCAAACTGCCCTTTTGGAATCTAGGTGCTTGGTAAAAAACAAACCAAACCAAAATGCAAGTATGTCTAACCCCGCAACCCAGCATCAGCAGAATCCACAGCAATTTCAATACTTTGAGAGATCTTAAAGTAGAACAGGCCAACGGCTGTCGCAAAGCTACGCATTCACCGGTTATGAGCATTACACCCTGCTAAGTCACAGTTAGAAGAGATTTATCTGCTTTCAGGTCCTTAAGACACCTCAAGTCCCATTTCAAAGCTTTTTTTCCCTGCAAACACACTATGAACATACCATTAAAAATTACATAGAGAAGACTGATGTGTAGGTAAAGGGATTGAAGAACCACTGTTCCAAGAAAATTACTAAATGTCACAGCATAACCGGGAGAGCCAGCAGCACTGCCACAATGAGATGGGATGGGACAGGCGCTTCCATCCAGGGTAGGAGAGAAGGTTTTTCTCCTTTCACTTTCTTTTACCTTTCCAGTCCTAGAGTCCTGTATCTTGAGGGCAGGTTCTGGCCTTCAGATGCTGTTATGACACTAATAATCAGCAGAAGTAAAATTCTGCAGTCAACTCCAGAGTAAGTAGCACAAGCCTTCTGCACAGCATTGCCTGGGACGGCTCAGGGAAAGGCAGGCGAGAGACTCTCTTCCCAAGCGGAGCAATGCAAACTGTGTTTCAAATAAAGCCACCACCTGCAGACCAGGTTCCTCCCCGCACGTTGCTCCCTAGCTGCTTTTACTTGGACTTGATTGCACCCTGTCAAAGGCAGAGCTGCTGAGCAAGCAGGTTTTCCATCACAGGAGCACAGGCAAAACGGTTTTGCTGGCCCAGAGACTTGCTCTGATGCTGCAAGATGAAGCCTGGATTTTACGCTAGCCAGACACCTTGCTGCGTGTCCACAGTGGGAGAAAGAGACCCATTTTCTCAGAAGAGCATTTCTGCCTCGCCACTAGCCTCCTGGACCACCTCCTGCCTACTTGCACGGCAACCCTTGCCCCAGCGTCAGGTGGCCCACATCCATTCAGCCATATGTGCCCCAAGCTGCCGCAGGACGCCGGCTGCTCGCAGCAGCTTATTAGTTTTCTGCATCGCACCCAGGATGTGCCAGACACTTTGCAAACATACGGTCTCTGCACTAGCCTGGAGGGTCCGTGATCTAATTTACAAGAGCAGGGTACAGATTGTACCATGCAGCATCGCAAGGGGCAGAGCAGTGGGAGCAAGCATGAAGCAGCGGGCACCAGCTGGACAGACAGAAGCTGTTCAACTAGTTTACTGGGCTGAGAGATGCTCCAGAACAGAGGACAACGCCATGGTATAAAGTTAACCTTCCTCTGCACCGGCAGCCCTCTCTCACCAACGCATTGCTGCACATCACCCCAGGCCCTGCTTAGCACTAACCGCAGCCTGGAACCGCAGCACTTTTTAAGGATGGGCAGAATTGGGGACGGGGAGAAGAGGAAAAGGCAAGGTAGCAGCATGTCCTCGCAAGCAAGATTCCTGCCCCGGGAAGGGTTAAGCCATACAGCACGTTTTCTGACAACCAGGCGGATGGTATTTCAGGTTGCTAAGTACTTTACAGTCTCTCAGCTTAGGGGGGAGGAAAAAAAAAAATCATAGCCAGAGGCCAGATTCGTAGTTAAACAATAGCTTGAGCTAGAGGAACTCAAGATGCTGCTAAAGTCAAGGGGGAGCTACGCGTAGAGCCAGCAAGCGGCTCCGAACACCTTCCCCGGCAGCCCAAACCCTGCCAGAGCAGAAAGTTGGGAGTCAGCTCCTCATCAAGAAAAGCAGGGAAATGCCCATAAAAAGCAACCTTGAGAGATTCCCCTCGACACAGCTGTGGCAGCTCTAGCGGGGAGAGACTCCGCAGTCTAAAAATACATAATTACACACCAAAGCTCCAGCGCATACAATAAAAACCACATGCGCTCGCCTGAGAAGGCGCCTGGTCGGGGCCGAAAGTTTCCCCGCAGCCGTCCCCCGTCCCCCCCCCATTACCTTGCAGGAGTAGGTGTGGTGCACGGGGTCCACGTTCATGATCTCCTCCACCGTGC
>NW_009186856.1:0-771 GCF_000690835.1 Fulmarus glacialis
CCGGCTCTCGGTGGGGAGACACTGCTCTCCGGACTCCAACGCGCACTGACCTTTTGATTGGGGACTCTGTCAGTATTCTCCCCAACCAGAGCAGGTGAGCGACTCAACAGTGCAATGCTAAGGTTAAAGAGATGTTGTTCTGGGGTATAAAATTGTGCATGCATTTGGTAAGGAATTGTGGCCAAAGGTAAAAAGGTAAATTCGTATGCGTTTGACAGTGACGACTGGAGTATATGAAATTGTGGTGCCAAAGGTAAAAAGGATATATTAATATACATTTGACAGTGACGACTGGAGTATATGAAATCATGGTTAAGAACGTTCTTTTTGGGCAAAAATATGGGAACTCAATAGTCTAATGTAACACCTTGCTCTCCCCTTGGATGCATCATAAAATATTTTAGCAAAATTTGGGGGAGATCCTTTGAGAAAGGAGAACTTAATTGAGCCTTGTACTAAATGGTGGCCAACATATAAATTAGAAGATGAGGAAAAATGGCCAGAATTGGAAACTCTGCAATATAATATTGTCTTGCAACTGATGTTATTTTGTAGACGACAGGGCAAATGGGATGAGGTCCCTTATGTGGACTTGTTCTTTACCTTGAGAAATGATGAGAAATGATCATGAAATTCAGAAGAAATGTAAACTTTTAGACTCAGATTCTAATGTGATGATGATGATGATGGAGGACAAGGAACCAAAAACGCGTTGTTGTTCTGCTTGTAGTCTAGGAAAACTGTGTTTAAAACTAGGAGAAGAGGAAGAAG